>NC_048592.1:38536776-38616776 GCF_013265735.2 Oncorhynchus mykiss
AGGGTGGAGAGAAATGTTTGCCGTTTTTTAATATGATATCTGAGTGAAAGTGACTAACAAAATCAACGGGGGGCCCCCTCAACGGGGGGCCCCCTCAATGGGGGGCCCCCTAATTCCACCATGATTACTTCAAGTGTAGATAGATGGAGTTTTGGCCTGCCTAGTGACATCACCAGGTGACAAATACATGATTAGACCAATAAGAAAGAGAGTTCCAAACCTCTCTGCCCAATAACAGCTAGTTTTCAGTTGTACCCTCCCCACTCAGACCACTCCCAGACAGCACTAGCAAAAATTATTGTTTGAGAAAATTGCTCTTTGCGAAGAAACCATTTTTTGTGTCTTTTTGACCATTTAAATGTATATCTATTTATATATTTAATCACAGTAAGGTACTTAATTGTTACCCAGAAAGGATTTGATATTGTGATAAAAACAGCTGCAATGAACCTTTAAATATACATTTAGATTATTAAAAAATATATATCTAAAAACACGTCTATATGTTGAGGATTACACCCTACTTTGTGGTGCGAGCCATCGGTTGAAACACAACGTGCTCTTGAATAAAACCTTCAGACCACTGCAATTTGAATTGAATTGAAATCTTATTACTACCACAAAGATGGCCGCCGGTCCTGCCCACCATCGAATGTCAACATAAATGGCCATGTCTATTGATTTACCTAGGGTATAGACATTAACGGGTACAGACATCACCTGATACTGTTAACCAGACAGATACTGTTAACCACACAGATACTGTGTGTTAACCAGACAGATACTGTTAACCAGACAGATACTGTGTGTTAACCAGACAGATACTGTTAACCAGACAGATACTGTTAACCAGACAGATACTGTGTGTTAACCAGACAGATACTGTTAACCAGACAGATACTGTTAACCAGACAGATACTGTGTTTTAACCAAACAGATACTGTTAACCAGACAGATACTGTTAACCAGACAGATACTGTTAACCAGACAGACACTGTTAACCAGACAGATACTGTGTGTTAACCAGACAGATACTGTGTGTTAACCAGACAGATACTGTGTGTTAACCAGACAGATACTGTTAACCAGACAGATACTGTTAACCAGACAGATACTGTTAACCAGACAGATACTGTGTGTTAACCAGACAGATACTGTTAACCAGACAGATACTGTTAACCACACGGATACTGTTAACCAGACAGATACTGTGTGTTAACCAGACAGATACTGTGTGTTAACCAGACAGATACTGTTAACCAGACAGATACTGTTAACCAGACAGACACTGTTAACCAGACAGATACTGTGTGTTAACCAGACAGATACTGTGTGTTAACCAGACAGATACTGTGTGTTAACCAGACAGATACTGTTAACCAGACAGATACTGTTAACCAGACAGATACTGTTAACCAGACAGATACTGTGTGTTAACCAGACAGATACTGTTAACCAGACAGATACTGTTAACCACACGGATACTGTTAACCAGACAGATACTGTGTGTTAACCAGACAGATACTGTTAACCAGACAGATACTGTTAACCAGACAGATACTGTTAACCAGACAGATACTATTAACCAGACAGATACTGTTAACCACACGGATACTGTTAACCACACAGATACTGTTAACCAGACAGATACTGTGTGTTAACCAGACAGATACTGTTAACCAGACAGATACTGTTAACCAGACAGATACTGTTAACCAGACAGATACTGTTAACCACACAGATACTGTTAAGCAGACAGATACTGTGTGTTAGCCGATGGCCACATGACGGGACTCTTGCATTGGTTATTTGTTGTCTTGAAGAATATCCATCAGACACCATTTTACTGAGTAATGAGCTCACTTGAACATTGTGTGTGTGTGTGTGTGTGTGTGTGTGTGTGTGTGTGTGTGTGTGTGTGTGTGTGTGTGTGTGTGTGTGTGTGTGTGTGTGTGTGTGTGTGTGTGTGTAGACAGTCAAGCCTAAGGAAGGCTGGCAGGTGTACAGCTCGGCCCAGGATACAGAGGGGAGGTGTATCTGTACAGTGGTGGCTCCTGAACAGAACCTCTGCTCCAGAGACGCCAAGGAGGGACAACTCCGTCAGCTACTGGAGAAGGTTCTAGATACACACACACACACACACACACACACACATTATGAACCAACGTCACTAGCATTACTCTCTATCTATGATATTAATCTATGAAATATGGGCCTTTAATGTATTCTGTCTGTATAGCAGGCCAGGGGGTTTCTCTATCTTCTTCACTGTGGTCCAGTGTGGTAAAGTTAACACTAATGTACAAACATGCCTTAGGGCAGTTTCAACCAGGCCATTTCAGGATCCCATCATTGGAATCAGAGGAGTGTGGATAATGTAGCTCAGAGTTCTAGTTTGATGTAGTGGTGATTTTGTTGGTTCTTTTTTGTAGAAGTCAAACACAATGGAGCATTGTAACTAACTGTAACTAACTGTTGGTTGAACTTGGTCCAGACCCGTTCCACACCAACTGATGAGCTATAAATATAAACATAAATTAAATACACTTCAAATTAAACCCACCACTGTTGTCCCTATCTTTTAAAAATAAATCAACCTTAATTTTTTTTTTATTGACAAAAGAAAACCAAAACAGTAGTCAAAACATTTTAATCTTGTTGGTGCAGAAAAACAATGTTGTGTCTTCTTCTTCTCTTTTGTTAAGGTGCAGAACAACTAATGTGATGCCTCTTCTTCTCTTTCGTTAAGGTGCACCTTAACGAACAACTAATATCACATTACATGTTCTGGACCTTAACGAAAGAGAAGAAGAAGAGGCATCACATTAGTTGTTCTGCACTTTAACGAAAGAGAAGAAGAAGAGGCATCACATTAGTTGTTCTGCACCTTAACAAAAGAGAAGAAGAAGAGGCATCACATTAGTTGTTCTGCACCTTAACGAAAGAGAAGAAGAGGCATCACATGAGTGGTTCTGCACCTTAACGAAAGAGAAGAAGAAGAGGCCTCTTCTCTTTCGTTAAGGTGCAGAACAACTAATGGGATGCCTCTTCTTCTTCTCTTTCGTTAAGGTGTAGAACAACTAATGGGATGCCTCTTCTTCTTCTCTTTCGTTAAGGTGTAGAACAACTAATGGGATGCCTCTTCTTCTTCTCTTTCGTTAAGGTGTAGAACCACTCATGTGATGCCTCTTCTTCTTTTCTTGTCCTGTAGGTCCAGAACATGTCCCAGTCAATCGAGGTGCTGAACCTGCGGACTCAGAGAGACTTCCAGTACATCATGAGGATGGAAGGCCAGTTCAAAGAGCTAAGGTCAAAGTTCAGACAGATAGAGACCAACAAGAAGACACAGGTCAACAGAAACTTCCAGGTAAGTCTGTTTGATAGGAAAATTACAGGAACATTTGCAGGGACATACAATACAATGCTAATGCTAATGATTGTTGTTCCGGGAAGCTAATGATTGATGTTCCGGGAAGCTAATGATTGATGTTCCAGTATGATAATGATTGATGTTCCGGGATGCTAATGATGAATGTTCCAGGATTCTAGAGATTGATGTTCCAGGAAGCTAATGATTGATGTTCCGGGAAGCTAATGATCGATGTTCAGGGAAGCTAATGATTGTTATTCCGGGAAGCTAATGATTGATGTTCCGGGAAGCTAATGATTGATGTTCGGGAAGCTAATGATTGTTGTTCCGGGAAGCTAATGATTGATGTTCCGGGAAGCTAATGATTGATGTTCCAGTATGATAATGATTGATGTTCCGGAATGCTAATGATGAATGTTCCAGGATTCTAGAGATTGATGTTCCAGGAAGCTAATGATTGATGTTCCGGGAAGCTAATGATCGATGTTCAGGGAAGCTAATGATTGTTATTCCGGGAAGCTAATGATTGATGTTCCGGGAAGCTAATGATTGATGTTCCGGGAAGCTAATGATTGATGTTCCGGGAAGCTAATGATTGTTGTTCCGGGAAGCTAATGATTGATGTTCCGGGAAGCTAATGATTGATGTTCCAGTATGATAATGATTGATGTTCCGGAATGCTAATGATGAATGTTCCAGGATTCTAGAGATTGATGTTCCAGGAAGCTAATGATTGATGTTCCGGGAAGCTAATGATCGATGTTCAGGGAAGCTAATGATTGTTATTCCGGGAAGCTAATGATTGATGTTCCGGGAAGCTAATGATTGATGTTCCGGGAAGCTAATGATTGATGTTCCAGGATACTAATGATTGATGTTCCAGTATGATAATGATTGATGTTCCGGAATGCTAATGAAGAATGTTCCAGGATGCTAATGATTGATGTTCCAGTATGATAATGATTGATGTTCCGGAATGCTAATGAAGAATGTTCCAGGATACTAATGATTGATGTTCCAGTATGATAATGATTGATGTTCCGGAATGCTAATGAAGAATGTTCCAGGATACTAATGATTGATGTTCCAGTATGATAATGATTGATGTTCCGGAATGCTAATGATGAATGTTCCAGGATGCTAATGATTGATGTTCCAGTATGATAATGATTGATGTTCCGGAATGCTAATGATGAATGTTCCAGGATGCTAATGATTGATGTTCCAGTATGATAATGACTGATGTACCTGGATGATAATGATTGATGTTCCATGCAACATTTTGTCCGCTGGGCTTGTGTTTGTCCTTCCACAGGAGTTGAACTGTATTGAATTGAACCCTATGTTTCCCTCCCTATAGGAGTTGAAGGGTAAGATGGATGCCCTACAGCCTCTGATCCCTGTGTTGGAACAGTACAAGACAGATGCCCAGCTCATCTCCCAGTTTAAACAGGAGATCAGGAACCTCTCCATGGTGCTCACAGCCATCCAGGAGGAGATAGGAACCTATGACTACGAGGAACTACAACAGAGGGTCCTGAATCTGGAGAGCAGGCTACGCAACTGCATGAGCAAACTCAGTGAGTCACAAGCAAACACACGGACAGACACACCAGTGGTGTTCAGGATTAGTGATGTTAGTGACGTTCAGGATTTTTTTTTTTGAGCATGGTTTCTATTATAGCATATTGGATGACTGTCATTCATATTCTATTTACCAAGCTCAATGTTACAGCGATCGGTTTAGGCTACTACAGTGGCTTGCTGTCACGTTCTGACCTTAGTTATTTTGTTATGTCTTTGTTTAGTATAGTCAGGGCGTGAATTGGGTGGGTTGTCTATGTTCCTTTTTCTATGTTTTGGGATTTCTGTGTTTGGCCTGGTATGGTTCTCAATCAGAGGCAGCTAGCTGTCTATCGTTGTCCCTGATTGAGAACCATACTTAGGTAGCCTGGTTTCACTTTTGAGTTGTGGGTGATTATTTTCCGTGTAAGTGTTTGTTACACGGGACTGTTTTGTTTGTTTCCCTTTGTTATGTTGTAGTGTTCAGTTTTTTTCATATTAAAATGGACACTTACCACGCTGCAAATTGGTCCGATATCTCTTACTCCTCGTCAGAAGAAGAGGACGAGCGTTACACTTGCAAAAGTATTCACCCCCCTTGGCATTTTTCCTATTTTGTTGCCTTACAACCTGGAATTAAAATTGATTTTAGGGTGGGGGGGGGGGATCATTTGATTTACACAACATGCCTACAACTTTGAAGATGCAAAATATTTAGTATTGTGAAACAAACAAGAAATAGGACACAAAAAAAACGGAAAACTTGAGCGTGCATAACTATGTGAATTCAAATAGACTTCATTACAAAAAAGAAGCAAAGCCGAGCAATACCAAGAAGAGGAAGAACTAAATCTCCATTCTCAGTGCTCTGCTTTTATACAGTTTTACCCTCATCGTCACTCCACTTTATGAATCTTGTTGTCTTGCTTAGTTTCCATTATCTTATTGGCTCAGACATTGGGGCATAGATTCTATTGGACACTCCTACTGCAGGTCTAATGGTGCCTAATAACTGATTAGCTGATGTTCCTATCCAAAGGTCTTCACAAGTTCAGGCCGATGTTGTCTATGTATGATTTAACCCGCGCGTTTCCAGTAGCCTTCACAAGATCAGATATGGCCCAGGCCAGTCACATCTTGTGTTGGTCTACCTTGCCTCATCCACACGGATTCTGCTCAGATATGGCCCAGGCCAGTCACATCTTGTGTTGGTCTACCTTGCCTCATCCACACGGATTCTGCTCAGATATGGCCCAGGCCAGTCACATCTTGTGTTGGTCTACCTTGCCTCATCCACACGGATTCTGCTCAGATATGGCCCAGGCCAGTCACATCTTGTGTTGCTCTACCTTGCCTCATCCACACGGATTCTGCTCAGATATGGCCCAGGCCAGTCACATCTTGTGTTGGTCTACCTTACGGATTCTGCTTACGTTCTATTTGTTTTTACATGTTTACATGGTGGTGGCAGCATCATGCTGTGCGGATGTTTTTCCATCAGCAGGGACTGGGAGACCTGTCAGAATTGAAGGAAAAGAGGGAAACCTGTTCCAGTCTTCTAGAGATTTGAGACGGAGGTTCACCTTCCAGCAGGACAATGACCTTAAGCACACTGCTAAAGCAACACTCGAGTGGTTTAAGGGGAAACATTTAAATGTCTTGGAATGGCCCAGACCTCAATCCAACTGAGAATCTGTGGTATGACTTAAAGATCGCTGTACACCAGTGGAACCCATCCAACTTGAAGGAGCTGGAGCAGTGATGCCTTGAAGAATGGGCAAAAATCCCATTGGCTGGATGTGCCAATCTTATAGAGACATATCCCAAGAGATTTGCAGATGTAATTGCTGCAAAAGGTGGTTCTACAAAGTATTGACTTTGGAGGGGTGAATAGTTATGCATGGTCAAGTTTTCTGTTTTTTTTAATGTTATTTCTTGTTTGTAAATATTTTTCAACTTCAAAGTGGTAGGCATGTTGTGTAAATCAAATGATACACCCCCCCCAAAAAAAAATATATTTTAATTACAGGTTGTAAGGCAACAAAATAGGAAAAATGCCAAGGGGATGAATACTTTTGCAAGCCACTGTACATGTGGAGGTCTGAAAACTGATCAACTTTGATGTTGGAGTGAACTGTGACGGTCTCTTTAAAGGTATCTCGCTTTTTGATCCGAATCTAAGCAGGTACTGGAAATGTATTAAGGGAAACACACAATGTTACATTTTTGATGTACTTTAGTGTATCAGATAGGCTCGTTAGTGAGATGGAGCTGTGTGACCTAGGGTACATCCCAAATGGCACCCTATTCCCTATATAGTGCACTAGTTTTGACCAGAGCCCTATGGCACCCTATTCCCTATATAGTGCACTAGTTTTGACCAGAGCCCTATGGCACCCTATTCCCTATATAGTGCACTAGTTTTGACCAGAGCCCTATGGCACCCTATTCCCTATATAGTGCACTGGTTTTGACCAGAGCCCTATGGCACCCTATTCCCTATATAGTGCACTAGTTTTGACCAGAGCCCTATGGCACCCTATTCCCTATATAGTGCACTAGTTTTGACCAGAGCCCTATGGCACCCTATTCCCTATATAGTGCACTAGTTTTGACCAGAGCCCTATGGCACCCTATTCCCTATATAGTGCACTAGTTTTGACCAGAGCCCTATGGCACCCTATTCCCTATATAGTGCACTAGTTTTGACCAGAGCCCTATGGCACCCTATTCCCTATATAGTGCACTAGTTTTGACCAGAGCCCTATGGCACCCTATTCCCTATATAGTGCACTAGTTTTGACCAGAGCCCTATGGCACCCTATTCCCTATATAGTGCACTGGTTTTGACCAGAGCCCTATGGCACCCTATTCCCTATATAGTGCACTAGTTTTGACCAGAGCCCTATGGCACCCTATTCCCTATATAGTGCACTAGTTTTGACCAGAGCCCTATGGCACCCTATTCCCTATATAGTGCACTGGTTTTGACCAGAGCCCTATGGCACCCTATTCCCTATATAGTGCACTAGTTTTGACCAGAGCCCTATGGCACCCTATTCCCTATATAGTGCACTGGTTTTGACCAGAGCCCTATGGCACCCTATTCCCTATATAGTGCACTAGTTTTGACCAGAGCCCTATGGCACCCTATTCCCTATATAGTGCACTGGTTTTGACCAGAGCCCTATGGCACCCTATTCCCTATATAGTGCACTAGTTTTGACCAGAGCCCTATGGCACCCTATTCCCTATTTAGTGCACTAGTTTAGACCAGAGCCCTATGGCACCCTATTCCCTATATAGTGCACTAGTTTTGACCAGAGCCCTATGGCACCCTATTCCCTATATAGTGCACTAGTTTAGACCAGAGCCCTATGACACCCTATTCCCTATATAGTGCACTAGTTTAGACCAGAGCCCTATGGCACCCTATTCCCTATATAGTGCACTAGTTTTGACCAGAGCCCTATGGCACCCTATTCCCTATATAGTGCACTAGTTTAGACCAGAGCCCTATGACACCCTATTCCCTATATAGTGCACTGGTTTTGACCAGAGCCCTATGGCACCCTATTCCCTATATAGTGCACTAGTTTTGACCAGAGCCCTATGGCACACTATTCCCTATATAGTGCACTAGTTTTGACCAGAGCCCTATGACACCCTATTCCCTATATAGTGCACTAGTTTTGACCAGAGCACTATGGCACCCTATTCCCTATATAGTGCACTAGTTTTGACCAGAGCCCTATGGCACACTATTCCCTATATAGTGCACTAGTTTTGACCAGAGCCCTATGACACCCTATTCCCTATATAGTGCACTAGTTTTGACCAGAGCCCTATGGCACACTATTCCCTATATAGTGCACTAGTTTTGACCAGAGCCCTATGGCACCCTATTCCCTATATAGTGCACTGGTTTTGACCAGAGCCCTATGGCACCCTATTCCCTATATAGTGCACTGGTTTTGACCAGAGCCCTATGGCACCCTATTCCCTATATAGTGCACTAGTTTTGACCAGAGCCCTATGACACCCTATTCCCTATATAGTGCACTAGTTTTGACCAGAGCCCTATGACACCCTATTCCCTATATAGTGCACTAGTTTTGACCAGAGCCCTATGACACCCTATTCCCTATATAGTGCACTAGTTTTGACCAGAGCCCTATGACACCCTATTCCCTATATAGTGCACTAGTTTTGACCAGAGCCCTATGGCACCCTATTCCCTATATAGTGCACTAGTTTTGACCAGAGCCCTATGACACCCTATTCCCTATATAGTGCACTAGTTTTGACCAGAGCCCTATGGCACCCTATTCCCTATATAGTGCACTAGTTTTGACCAGAGCCCTATGACACCCTATTCCCTATATAGTGCACTAGTTTTGACCAGAGCCCTATGGGAATAAGGAATAACGTTCCATTGAGGATGTACTCTAGGTCACAGATTAACTAGATAACAGGTGGAGTGTTCCAGTGGTCAGAGGCATGAAATTAGCTGTTAAGAACTAACACAGTCAGGGGAAATCTAATCTGAGGTGGTATGTGTGTGTGTGTGTGTGTGTGTGTGTGTGTGTGTGTGTGTGTGTGTGTGTGTGTGTGTGTGTGTGTGTGTGTGTGTGTGTGTGTGTGTGTGTGTGAACAGCATGCGGTAAACTGATGAAGATCACTGGACCTGTGACAGTGAAGACCTCTGGTACACGGTTTGGAGCTTGGATGACTGATCCACAGGCCTCCCCTAGAAACAACCGGGTGAGTGGAGGGAGGACAGACCGACAGGCAGAGACAGATAGTTTCTCAGACCAGGGGGTTTGATCTAAACACAGACACAAGTATGATACCTCAGTTTCAAGGGTGTTTATTTAAACCAAAAAACAAAATAAATCCGGTTTCCTCCAGGAGACCTCTTCCGGGTTACCACCTTCTGGCCCCCGGGGAATGCTGTCTCCTCTGGGGTAGAACTCCGAGCCCCTTGGTTCTAGCAGACCGTGAGGACGTATATCCGGTAGCAACCTCTCACCTCTTCCAACCTCACCCTTGTGCTGACCTCCTGGCAGCTTTATGGGCCCCTAGATTATTCTCGAGCCTCAATCAGCCTCGACGACACTCCCCCTGGTGGCTAAAGTGCCAAAATTCAGTATTTTGACCCTCCGTCAACCCTGTGTCACTTCTAGGAATATTTAACCCACTTAATCCCAAAATGTATCACAAGTTTGCACCATCATTGTAAAACCCTAGTTATTTTGTTTCTTTGACAAAGTCATTTCTAAAGATAATAGTGATTAATTCCCTAATTTTATGGTCAACACTTTTGCGTGAACTGAATTCTCCTCTTCATATGGTAAAACTATTTCTTTACAGAATATTTTTTTCTAAAGAAACATCTAATAGTCAAATAATCGATTTCAAGCAGGTGTGCTGGTTTCACTCTTTTTGTCCCTTGTCCGGTGTTTTGTGGTGGAAAAACAGAGTGGAACGAGCACTACACGTCAACCCTGTTACTAATAGATAGACAGACTAGAAATTGTTGAAATTCGGTATAAAATAGTTACAGGACACTTACTTCAACAGGATTGGTGGAACGACCCATGTGCCATGTTGTGACTAATGTACGTACAGAGTAGACCGTTAAATTGCTAATGTTCTCTTGTACTTGTGTTCCAACCCAGGTCTGGTACATGGATAGCTACACCAACAACAAGATCGTCAAAGAGTACAAGTCCATAGCAGACTTTGTTTCCGGGGCCGAGTCTCTAACCTACAACCTGCCGTTCAAGTGGGCCGGGACCGACCACGTGGTGTACAACGGCTCTCTGTACTACAACAAGGTCCAGAGCAACATCGTGGTGTGTTACCGCTTCGAGACGGGCCGCGTGGTAACCCAGAGAGCTCTGGAGAACGCCGGCTTCCACAACGTCTACCCTTACACCTGGGGAGGCTACTCTGACATAGACCTCATGGCCGACGAGCTGGGTCTGTGGGCCGTCTACGCCACCAATCAGAACGCAGGAAACATCGTCATCAGCCAGCTCAACCCCGACACGCTGCAGGTCCTCGGAACCTGGAACACGGAATATTCCAAACGGAACGCGGGGGAGTCCTTTATGATCTGCGGAACACTCTACATCACTAACTCTCACCTGACTGGTGCTAAGGTCTACTACTCGTACTCCACCAAGACCTCCAGCTATGAGTACACAGACATCCCCTTCCATAACCAGTACTTCCACATGTCCATGTTGGACTACAACGCCAGGGACCGGGCGCTGTACGGCTGGAACAATGGACACCAGGTTCTGTTCAACGTCACGTTGTTCCACATCATCAACACAGAGGACGATTCCTGAGGAGGAAGAACCTCTGGAACACTGATTAACATTCCTGGTGTTCCGGTGTTCCGTCAGTCATTGTGGGAGTTCTGTTGTTGGTTCTCTAAATGGTATTTTTTGCTCTCTTCTTTTGACAATCCATCTTCGGATCTATTGGCTTCCCTTTCAAATTTCTAATGCAAGAATTACTAAAGATGTTGGCCTCCGAACTCTAAACTGTCTCCCAATGTCATGACAGAGTCATGATATTCTCTGGTAGTCCTACCTAGCAACCCCAATTTTCAATCATCTGGCCCTCTAACGATGACATCATGCACCGACAGTCTTCCTCATTTTCCTCTCTTTTGACACAAGCCTTTATTTTCACTTTATCCCTTTCCTTTCAGCTACTGGACTCTATGAGAGATTGTCTGGGCTTGGTAACATGCCTCTGATTGGCTGGGCTTGGGTAACATGCCTCTGATTGGCTGGGCTTGGGTAACATGCCTCTGATTGGCTGAGCTTGGGTAACATGCCTCTGATTGGCTGGGCTTGGGTAACATGCCTCTGATAGGCTGGGCTTAGGTAACATGCCTCTGATTGGCTGGGCTTGGGTAACATGCCTCTGATTGTCTGGGCTTGGTAACATGCCTCTGATTGGCTGGGCTTGGGTAACATGCCTCTGATTGGCTGGGCTTGGGGAACATGCCTCTGATTGGCTGGGCTTGGGTAACATGCCTCTGATTGGCTGGGCTTGGGTAACATCCCTCTGATTGGCTGGGCTTGGGTAACATGCCTCTGATTGGCTGGGCTGGGTAACATGCCTCTGATTGGGTGGGCTTCGGTAACATGCATCTGATTGGCTGGGCTTGGGTAATATGCCTCTGATTGGGTGGGCTTCGGTAACATGCGTCTGATTGGCTGGGCTTGGGTAACATGCCTCTGATTGGGTGGGCTTGGGTAACATGCCTCTGATTGGGTGGGCTTGAGTAACATGCCTCTGATTGGGTGGGCTTGGGTAACATGCCTCTGATTGGGTAACTTAGCTTTTGTATCCATTGCAACAGTATCAATATGAGTATGCCTTATTCAGTGCAGTCTGTTCTGTAAGTCCATAGGATAACAGGTGTTCTGTCCTGCATGAATGTCTATGATAGCATGTCTAGCTCTCCGTGGCTTGCATCCCAAATGGCACCCTAGGTCCCAAAGGGCTCTGGTCAAAAGTAGCACACTATATAGGGAGTAGGATTTCATTTTGGATGCAACCTATGGCTGTCCTGATAGCATCGAAACTCTGTCTGTGGACTCTCTCGGCAACCATCTCTCTTTCCCACTGTAACACAATTAATGACTATTGTCTGATTATACTGTATATGGATGAGCAGGAAAATACACATTTATATACACAATTAGTGCTACATTATGGAAATAAAATGATTATTGTTTTTGATGAAGTATTGATTTGCTCCGAACTTTAGTTTGTGTTGGAACTACAGCGATGTAGTATCTTTATTTTGTAACTTGATGAGGAATCGATTGTATGTGATAACACATTACGCTAACAGTGATCTCTACGGGCCCTATTCAGACCTAAGATAAGTAGACTTTTAATACGGACTTAAGTCAAACATTTGACCTTAAAGACGGAATGCGCCGAACGGGGAAACAGCGCCACTGGCCGTCTGCTAAAAAAAAATGTACAGTACATATTGTGTTGTTCTATCGCACGTACAATGGTGTCAGAAAAATGGTGTCAGAAGATGGTGTCAGAGAAATGGTGTCAGATAAATGGTGTCAGAGAATTGGTGTCAGAGAAATGGTGTCAGAGAAATGGTGTCATAGAAATGGTGTCAGAGAAATGGTGTCAGATGAATGGTGTCAGAGAAATGGTGTCAGAGCAATGGTGTCAGAGAAATGGTGTCAGAAAAATGATGCCAGAGCAATGATGTCAGAAAAATTATGTCAGAGCAATGATGTCAGAGAAATTATGTCAGAGCAATGATGTCAGAGCAATGATGTCAGAGAAATGATGTCAGAGGGTAAAAAAAACAGTGTTGGTTGCGGTAACGTCTTTGTTGTTGTAATATCTACAACGGACGTGGCAGTTACACCATTAAGGAGTCCAGCTTTAATTCCATGTTTCAATGACTTAAGTCCAAGTCTCCAGTGTGAATCGGGCCACAAGAACATAATATATATTAGCATTTGTTAGTGATCTCTATCAGAACAAACTGAAGCGATTCTAATCAGAATTGCAGGAGAATAGCAGAGTAAATGAGCTCCTATGGTGATTACCACTCTATCAGGTCTGACCTGAGTGTTGTGTGTGTGTGTGTGTGTGTGTGTGTGTGTGTGTGTGTGTGTGTGTGTGTGTGTGTGTGTGTGTGTGTGTGTGTGTGTGTGTGTGTGTGCAGACCACCATGCACCAAAGCACCCTGACCTCCCCACCAGAATCCCTCCCCACCAGAATCCCTCCCCACCAGAATCCCTCCCCACCAGAGTCCCTACCCACCAGAACCCCTCCCTACCAGAACCCCTCCCCACCAGAAGCCCTACCCACACACCCACCAGCAGCTCCAGGGTGAAGTTTTCCCTAGACCAGTGGTTCCCAATTTTTTTTTTAACCGTACCACACCATAATATATACAATTCTGCGGCACAACTAAAACGTCCTTATTAATTTATTAAATGGTAATGACCTCCATCTCATCTGATGATTTTGACTGCAAATCATCTATTTTCTCTGATAACCGTTTTTATATATTAAGTAGAGTTTATGAAAAAAAAATAATGATGGTTAATTTATCCCACGCATCTGCACCAGAGTTTTTTATTTTTTATAGCTCTGGTAAAATACACTGTATTGTTGGCTGGATAGTAAAGACACGACACACATCTCTGAAGTATATCCTGAACCAGAATACCACATCTCTGAAGTATATCCTGAACCAGGATACCACATCTCTGAAGTATATCCTGAACCAGGATACCACATCTCTGAAGTCTCTACTGAACCAGAATACCACATCTCTGAAGTCTCTACTGAACCAGGATCCCACATCTCTGAAGTCTCTACTGAACCAGGATACCACATCTCTGAAGTCTCTACTGAACCAGGATACCACATCTCTGAAGCCTCTACTGAACCAGGATACCACATCTCTGAAGTATATCCTGAACCAGAATACCACATCTCTGAAGTCTCTACTGAACCAGGATACCACATCTCTGAAGTATATCCTGAACCAGGATACCACATCTCTGAAGTCTCTACTGAACCAGGATACCACATCTCTGAAGTCTCTACTGAACCAGGATACCACATCACTGAAGTTTCTATTGAACCAGGATACCACATCACTGAAGTCTCTACTGAACCAGGATACCACATCACTGAAGTCTCTACTGAACCAGGATACCACATCTCTGAAGTCACTACTGAACCAGGATACCACATCACTGAAGTCTCTACTGAACCAGGATACCACATCTCTGATATCCTGAACCAGAACACCACATCTCTGAAGTATATTCTGAACCAGGATACCACATCTCTGAAGTATATGCTGAACCAGGATACCACATCTCTGAAGTCTCTACTGAACCAGGATACCACATCTCTGAAGTATATCCTGAACCAGGATACCACATCTCTGAAGTCTCTACTGAACCAGGATACCACATCTCTGAAGTATATCCTGAACCAGGATACCACATCTCTGAAGTATATCCTGAACCAGGATACCACATCTCTGAAGTATATCCTGAACCAGGATACCACATCTCTGAAGTATATCCTGAACCAGGATACCACATCTCTGAAGTATATCCTGAACCAGGATACCACATCTCTGAAGTCTATACTGAACCAGAATACCACATCTTTGAAGTATATCCTGAACCAGAATACCACATCTCTGAAGTATATCCTGAACCAGAATACCACATCTCTGAAGTCTCTACTGAACCAGAATACCACATCTTTGAAGTATATCCTGAACCAGGATACCACATCTCTGAAGTATATCCTGAACCAGGATACCACATCTCTGAAGTACATCCTGAACCAGAATACCACATGTCTGAAGTATATCCTGAACCAGAATACCACTTGTCTGAAGTATATCCTGAACCAGAATACCACATGTCTGAAGTATATCCTGAACCAGAATACCACATCTCTGAAGTATATCCTGAACCAGAATACCACATCTCTGAAGTATATCCTGAACCAGAATACCACATCTCTGAAGTATATCCTGAACCAGAATACTGAATCCCTGTGTCGGAGACCAGGGTTTGCTTCCCAGTCCAGGCTGACCATTTGTGATCTGTCTCCCCCTCTATATTCTACTGTCTGAATATAAAAATGAAAGATCTTTATCTTCTCTGCTATTCAACAACAGGCCTTCCCTACAGTGGTATGGTTCAGAACACCAAGTGTCTCGTGATTAATGATGGAACAGCTGCTTCATAGCCATCTCACCCTGTACGTACAGCACTTTACATTGAACCGATCAATAGATGTGATTGATGTCTTACTAATGAGATGGCATTACTGTCCTCAGAGAATATTATCTGTATCCCAAATGGCATCCGATTCCCTCAATAGTGCACTACGTTTGACCAGAGCTGGTCCAAAGTAGTGCACTATACTGTATAGTGAATAGGGTGCATTTTTGTGTTGAAGACCTGGTCAGCAAACAGCTGATCTGTTGCTCTGGTCTGACGTCAATCTATCAATCAAATATATTTCTAAAGCCCTTTTTACATCAGCCGATGTCACAAAGTGCTTGTACAGAAACCCAGCATAAAACCCCAAACAGCAAGCAATGCAGGTGTAGAAGCACGGTGGCTAGGAACAACTCTGTAGAAAGGCAGGAACCTAGGAAGAAAAGGCTCTGAGGGGTGGCCAGATTAGAACAGAACATGGCCAAGATGTTCAAATGTTCATAGATGACAAACAGGAGATTAGAACAGAACATGGCCAAGATCTTCAAATGTTCATAGATGACAAACAGGAGATTAGAACAGAACATGGCCAAGATGTTCAAATGTTCATAGATGATAAACAGGAGATTAGAACAGAACATGGCCAAGATGTTCAAATGTTCATAGATGACAAACAGGAGATTAGAACAGAACATGGCCAAGATGTTCAAATGTTCATAGATGACAAACAGGAGATTAGAACAGAACATGGCCAAGATCTTCAAAAGTTCATAGATGACCAGCAGGGACAAATAATAATAATCACAGTGGTTGTCGAGGGTGCAGCAAGTCAGCACCTAAGGAGTAAATGTCAGTTGGTTTTTCGTAGCCAAGCATTCAGAGTTAGAGACAGCCGGTGCGGTAGAGAGAGACAGTTGAAAACAGCAGGTCCGGGACAAGGTAGCACGTCCGGAGAACAGGTTCCATAGCCACAGTCAGAACAGTTGAAACTGGAGTAGCAGCATGGCCAGGTGGACTGGGGACAGCAAGGAGTCATCATGCCAGGTAGTCCTGAGGCATGGTCCTAGGGCTCAGGTCCTCCTGGAGGGGAGGGAGAGGGAGAGAGAGAGAATTAGAGAGAGCATACTTAAATTCACACAAGACACAGGATAAGACCGGATAAATACTCCAGATATAACAGACTGACCCTAGACCCCCGACACATACAGTGGGGGTAAAAAGTATTTATTCAGCCACCAATTGTGCAAGTTCTCCCACTTAAAAAGATGAGAGAGGCTTACTTTTCATCATAGGTACACTTCAACTATGACAGACAAAATGAGAAAAAAAATCCAGAAAATCACATTGTAGGATTTTTAATGAATTTATTTGCAAATTATGGTGGAAAATAAGTATTTGGTCAATAACAAAAGTTTATCTCAATACTTTGTTATATACCCTTTGTTGGCAATGACAGAGGTCAAACGTTTTCTGTAAGTCTTCAGAAGGTTTTCACACTCTGTTGCTGGTATTTTGGTCCATTCCTCCATGCAGATCTCCTCTAGAGCAGTGATGTTTTGGGGCTGTTGCTGGGCAACACGGACTTTCAACTCCCTCCAAAGATTTTCTATGGGGTTGAGATCTGGAGACTAGCTAGGCCACTCCAGGACCTTAAAATGCGTCTTACGAAGCCATTTTGGTTTCATCTGACCATATGACATTCTCCCAATTCTTCTGGATCATCCAAATGCTCTCTAGCTCTCTAGTCCCTGGCGGCGTAGTGTGTTACTGATGGTAGGCTTTGTTACTTTGGTCCCAGCTCTCTGCAGGTCATTCACTAGGTCCCCCCGTGTGGTTCTGGGATTTTTGATCACCGTTCTTGTGATCATTTTGACCCCACGGGGTGAGATCTTGTGTGGAGCCCCAGATCAAGGGAGATTATCAGTGGTCTTATATGTCTTCCATTTCCTAATAATTGCTTCCGCAGTTGATTTCTTCAAACCAAGCTGCTTACCTATTGCAGATTCAGTCTTCCCAGCCTGGTGCAGATCTACAATTTTGTTTCTGGTGTCCTTTGACAGCTCTTTGGTCTTGGCCATAGTGGAGTTTGGAGTGTGACTGTTTGAGGTTGTGGACAGGTGTCTTTTATACTGATAACAAGTTCAAACAGGTGCCATTAATACAGGTAACGAGTGGAGGACAGAGGAGCCTCTTAAAGAAGAACTTACAGGTCTGTGAGAGCCAGAAATCTTGCTTGTTTGTAGGTGACCAAATACTTATATTCCACCATAATTTGCAAATAAATTAATAAAAAATCCTACAATGTGATTTTCTGGATTTGTTTTCTCATTTTGTCTGTCATAGTTGAAGTGTACCTATAATGAAAATTACAGGCCTCTCTCATCTTTTTAAGTGGGAGAACTTGTACAATTGGTGGCTGACTAAATACTTTTCTGCCCCACTGTAAACTATTGCAGCATAAATTCTGGAGGCTAAGAATAGGTATTGAGGTATTGAGACACTGTGGCCCCGTCCGACGATACCCCCGGACAGGGGCAAACCAGGCAGGATACCACCCCACCCAAAGCACAGCCCCCACACCACTAGAGGGATATCTTGAAACTTACTACCCTGAGACAGGGCTGAGTATAGTCCACGGCACGAACCCGAGGGGGGAGCCAACCCGGAAAGGAAGATTAGTGACTCAACCCACTCAAGTGACGCACCCCTCCTAGGGACGGCATGGAAGAGCACCAGTAACCCAGTGACTCAGCCCCTGTAATAGGGTTGGAGGCAGAGAATGCCAGTGGAGAGAGGGGAACTGGCCAGGCAGCGACAGCAAGGGTGGTTTGTCGCTCCCGTGCCTTTCCGTTCACCTTCACACCCCTGGGCCAGACTACACTCAATCATGGGACCTACTGAAGTGACACGTCTTCAATGACTTCTGATGGACACCTGCTTTAAATCAGTCAGTTTTAAGATGGCTGTGACTATATATAAATCTCTATCAGAGCATGTGTCCATTTGTCTTGATGGGTAGACAGTCGGAACCTCTTGCAGACAGAACATGTGTCCATTTGTTTGGATGGGTAGACAACATCTCTTGCAGACAAAGCATGTGTCCATTTTTCTGGATGGGTAGACAACATCTCTTGCAGACAAAGCATGGGTCCATTTGATTGGATGGGTAGACAGTGTCGTGGAAATTTCCTCTATTTACCAAATCATGGGAGCAAACCACAACACAAGTCAGAGTTAGTTATCAAAGTCCATCTTTAATTATATGAGCTCTATCACAACCCTGTGACTCTCAGATCAATTCAGTGTCTATCAATGAATTCTCTGAGAGCCCCTTCCACATTGCAACTGAGATCCTTTAATAGCAAAGAACACACGTAGTCAGACAGCATAGACATAATAAATCATTCAGCTTTGTCTCCCTACTCAAACCCAGAAACATAAACCAATCATCCATATCAACAGGCATATATCAAATTGTCATTTAGATACAACCAACTCTAAATACAACCAATCCTGGACAAGCTCACAGAGAGGAGAGTGAGGCTATAGGTTAAGATAAGAGGGAGCATGAGAATGATTCCAGACAATGCCATCCTCCTCTCCCCGATGGGAAAAGTAGGGAGTGACTGGCACACAGACACAGTGGAGCAAAATATATGTTTACACATGATGACACCTTGACCTCTCCCCTCTCTGCGGCCCATGCAACTTAGTCTTGACATAGAACAGATACTGCAACCCTGCAACAGTATTATACAAAAATAACATTCTTGATGAGAAGTAACTTACAAACATACTGTATGATGAATATAAAACATCTTACCTATGTTACCAACCAATTCTGATTATTCCCCAACAACAGTCAGAACCTCTTGCAGACAAAGCATGGGTCCATTTGTTTGGATGGGTATACAACATCTCTTGCAGACAAAGCATGGGTCCATTTGATTGGATGGGTAGACAGTCAGAACCTCTTGCAGACAAAGCATGGGTCCATTTGTTTCGATGGGTATACAACATCTCTTGCAGACAAAGCATGGGTCCATTTGATTGGATGGGTAGACAGTCAGAACCTCTTGCAGACAAAGCATGGGTCCATTTGTTTGGATGGGTAGACAGTCAGATCCTCTTGCAGACAAAGCATGGGTCCATTTGATTGGATGGGTAGACAACATATCTTGCAGACAAAGCATGGGTCCATTTGTTTGGATGGGTAGACAGTTAGAACCTCTTGCAGACAAAGCATGGGTCCATTTGATTGGATGGGTAGACAACATATCTTGCAGACAAAGCATGGGTCCATTTGTTTGGATGGGTAGACAGTCAGAACCTCTTGCAGACAAAGCATGGGTCCATTTGTTTGGATAGGTAGACAACATCTCTTGCAGTCAAAGCATGGGTCCATTTGTTTGGATGGGTAGACAACATCTCTTGCAGACAAAGCATGGGTCCATTTGATTGGATGGGTAGACAACATCTCTTGCAGACAAAGCATGGGTCCATTTGATTGGATGGGTAGACAGTCAGAACCTCTTGCAGACAAAGCATGGGTCGTTCAACAAAGGGTTATTCTATGATCCTTATTATGATTCTTTGAAGAACCTTAGGTTTTTGGCCCTGAACATGGCACCCTAAACGTTATTCTAAGAACCCCATAGAAGGTGGGGTTCATCGAGGTGCCTCCTTAGTTGGTGGGGGGGATCTTGCAGGAACCTCCTTAGTTGGTTGGTGGGGGTTCTTGCAGGAACCTCCTTAGTTGGTTGGTGGGGGTTCTTGCAGGAACCTCCTTAGTTGGTTGGTGGGGGTTCTTGCAGGAACCTCCTTAGTTGGTTGGTGGGGGATCTTGCAGGAACCTCCTTAGTTGGTGGGGGGGATCTTGCAGGAACCTCCTTAGTTGGTGGGGGGATCTTGCAGGAACCTCCTTAGTTGGTGGGGGGGATCTTGCAGGAACCTCCTTAGTTGGTGGGGGGGATCTTGCAGGAACCTACTTAGTTGGTGGGGGGGATCTTGCAGGAACCTCCTTAGTTGGTGCGGGGATCTTGCAGGAACCTAACTGCCCAACTGAAACATTGTTATTTGAAAGGACAGCAGGTGCCGGCACTTAACTGAAAAATGTAAAGAACTCCATATTTTAAGGTAAGGTTTGTCCCTTAAATGATGTAAATTGACATCGTTTTATGATGATACCATCTACCTTTTCATATTTGTACAAATGTCAAACATGTAAAGTGTGGTGTACTGCAGGGCAGCTCTCTAGGCCCTCTAGTCTTTTCTATTTTTACCAATGACCTGCCACTGGCAATAAACAAAGCATGTGTATCCATGTATGCTGATGATTCAACCATATACGCATCAGCAACCACAGCTAATGAAGTCACTGGAACCCTTAACAAAGAGTTGCAGTCTGTTTTGGAATGGATGGCCAGTAATAAACTGGTCCTGAACATCTCTAAAAACTAAGATCTCTAAAAATTAAGAGTATTTGGTACAAATCATTCCTTAAGTGCTAGACCTCAGCTGAATATGGTAATGATGGCGTGGCTGCTGAAGAAGTTGAGGAGACTAAATTACTTGGCGTTACCTGAGATTGTAAACTGTCATGGTCAAAAGGTGATTCAATGGTTGCAAATATGGGGAGAGGTCTAGCCGTGATAAAGAGATGCTCGGCTTTTTTGACGCAACACTCCAAAAAGCTATTTCTGCTCTAGATTTGTATAATCTTGATTATGGTCCAGTTGTGTGGTCCAGTGCTGCAAGGAAAGACCTAGTTAAGGAGTGGGAGAAGGGGTTTGATCGTTTGATCTCAGGTAACGGAAATGCGGCATATTTTAAGGAACACTTTTAAAGACATATGTTCCCTGTAAGCTAAACTAGAAAATACAATGTTAGAACCATCTTATATATTCACCCGTACTTAAATGAGGAGCTGTCTGAGGCAGAACTCAAGCTGCAAAAAAAATGGAAACAGCATTTGGCATTGATGAACTGCCTAATGAAGTTTTAAAATTCCCTAAATGAATTGATATACATAATTTGCTCCAAATGTGTTTTGAGTACAGTATACTGACATCCACTTTGGTATAAATCTATAGGGAATCCCATTCTCATATCTTCAAAGAAAAAATGACCAGAGAGTGTCACTGAACGAAAGAGGCATACGTTTATTAAGTACAGCCTATAAAGTACGGTCATCTCAGTGCAAGAGGCATCACTACAGACCCTGGTTCGATTCCAGGCTGTATCACAACCGGCCGTGATTGGTAGTCCCATAGGGCGGCGCACAATTGGCCCAGTGTCGTTAGGGTTTGGCTGGGGTAGGCCCTTCATTGTAAATAAGAATTTGTTTTTAACTGACTTGCCTAGTTAAATAAAGGTTAAATAAAGGTGAAATAATCATCCTCAACAGCAAATTACCTTTTTATGGAGGATCAAAACATTCTGCTGGAAGAACTAAATGTTTTTTCGTAAATCCAGAACCTGTATAGATCATACCATTTGCACAGACTGTATATAGATTTTTCTATTGTGTTATTGACTTTTGTTTATTCCATGTGTAACTGTATTGTTGTTTGTGTCGCACTGCTTTGCTTTATCTTGGCCAGCTTGCAGTTGTAAACGAGAACTTGTTCTCAACTGGCCTACCTGGTTAAATAAAGGTGTTCTCAACTGGCCTACCTGGTTAAATAAAGGTGTTCTCAACTAGCCTACCTGGTTAAATAAAGGTGTTCTCAACTGGCCTACCTGGTTAAATAAAGGTGTTCTCAACTGGCCTACCTGGTTAAATAAAGGTGTTCTCAACTAGCCTACCTGGTTAAATAAAGGTGTTCTCAACTGGCCTACCTGGTTAAATAAAGGTGTTCTCAACTGGCCTACCTGGTTAAATAAAGGTGTTCTCAACTGGCCTACCTGGTTAAATAAAGGTGTTCTCAACTAGCCTACCTGGTTAAATAAAGGTGTTCTCAACTGGCCTACCTGGTTAAATAAAGGTGTTCTCAACTGGCCTACCTGGTTAAATAAAGGTGTTCTCAACTGGCCTACCTGGTTAAATAAAGGTGTTCTCAACTGGCCTACCTGGTTAAATAAAGGTGTTCTCAACTGGCCTACCTGGTTAAATAAAGGTGTTCTCAACTGGCCTACCTGGTTAAATAAAGGTGTTCTCAACTGGCCTACCTGGTTAAATAAAGGTGTCCTCAACTGGCCTACCTGGTTAAATAAAGGTGTTCTCAACTGGCCTACCTGGTTAAATACAGGTGTTCTCAACTGGCCTACCTGGTTAAATAAAGGTGTTCTCAACTGGCCTACCTGGTTAAATAAAGGTGTTCTCAACTGGCCTACCTGGTTAAATAAAGGTGTTCTCAACTGGCCTACCTGGTTAAATAAAGGTGTTCTCAACTGGCCTACCTGGTTAAATAAAGGTGTTCTCAACTGGCCTACCTGGTTAAATAAAGGTGTTCTCAACTGGCCTACCTGGTTAAATAAAGGTGTTCTCAACTGGCCTACCTGGTTAAATAAAGGTGTTCTCAACTGGCCTACCTGGTTAAATAAAAGTGTTCTCAACTGGCCTACCTGGTTAAATAAAGGTGTTCTCAACTGGCCTACCTGGTTAAATAAAGGTGTTCTCAACTGGCCTACCTGGTTAAATAAAGGTGTTCTCAACTGGCCTACCTGGTTAAATAAAAGTGTTCTCAACTGGCCTACCTGGTTAAATAAAGGTGTTCTCAACTGGCCTACCTGGTTAAATAAAGGTGTTCTCAACTGGCCTACCTGGTTAAATAAAGGTGTTCTCAACTAGCCTACCTGGTTAAATAAAGGTGTTCTCAACTAGCCTACCTGGTTAAATAAAGGTGTTCTCAACTGGCCTACCTGGTTAAATAAAGGTGTTCTCAACTAGCCTACCTGGTTAAATAAAGGTGTTCTCAACTGGCCTACCTGGTTAAATAAAGGTGTTCTCAACTGGCCTACCTGGTTAAATAAAGGTGTTCTCAACTGGCCTACCTGGTAAAATAAAGGTGTCCTCAACTAGCCTACCTGGTTAAATAAAGGTGTTCTCAACTAGCCTACCTGGTTAAATAAAGGTGTTCTCAACTAGCCTACCTGGTTAAATAAAGGTGTTCTCAACTAGCCTACCTGGTTAAATAAAGGTGTTCTCAACTGGCCTACCTGGTTAAATAAAGGTGTTCTCAACTGGCCTACCTGGTTAAATAAAGGTGTCCTCAACTAGCCTACCTGGTTAAATAAAGGTGTTCTCAACTAGCCTACCTGGTTAAATAAAGGTGTTCTCAACTAGCCTACCTGGTTAAATAAAGGTGTTCTCAACTGGCCTACCTGGTTAAATAAAGGTGTCCTCAACTAGCCTACCTGGTTAAATAAAGGTGTTCTCAACTAGCCTACCTGGTTAAATAAAGGTGTTCTCAACTAGCCTACCTGGTTAAATAAAGGTGTTCTCAACTAGCCTACCTGGTTAAATAAAGGTGTTCTCAACTAGCCTACCTGGTTAAATAAAGGTGTTCTCAACTGGCCTACCTGGTTAAATAAAGGTGTTCTCAACTAGCCTACCTGGTTAAATAAAGGTGTTCTCAACTAGCCTACCTGGTTAAATAAAGGTGTTCTCAACTAGCCTACCTGGTTAAATAAAGGTGTTCTCAACTGGCCTAACTGGTTAAATAAAGGTGTTCTCAACTAGCCTACCTGGTTAAATAAAGGTGTTCTCAACTAGCCTACCTGGTTAAATAAAGGTGTTCTCAACTGGCCTACCTGGTTAAATAAAGGTGTTCTCAACTAGCCTACCTGGTTAAATAAAGGTGTTCTCAACTGGCCTACCTGGTTAAATAAAGGTGTTCTCAACTAGCCTACCTGGTTAAATAAAGGTGTTCTCAACTGGCCTACCTGGTTAAATAAAGGTGTTCTCAACTGGCCTACCTGGTTAAATAAAGGTGTTCTCAACTGGCCTACCTGGTTAAATAAAGGTGTTCTCAACTAGCCTACCTGGTTAAATAAAGGTGTTCTCAACTAGCCTACCTGGTTAAATAAAGGTGTTCTCAACTAGCCTACCTGGTTAAATAAAGGTGTTCTCAACTAGCCTACCTGGTTAAATAAAGGTGTTCTCAACTGGCCTAACTGGTTAAATAAAGGTGTTCTCAACTAGCCTACCTGGTTAAATAAAGGTGTTCTCAACTAGCCTACCTGGTTAAATAAAGGTGTTCTCAACTGGCCTACCTGGTTAAATAAAGGTGTTCTCAACTAGCCTACCTGGTTAAATAAAGGTGTTCTCAACTGGCCTACCTGGTTAAATAAAGGTGTTCTCAACTAGCCTACCTGGTTAAATAAAGGTGTTCTCAACTGGCCTACCTGGTTAAATAAAGGTGTTCTCAACTGGCCTACCTGGTTAAATAAAGGTGTTCTCAACTAGCCTACCTGGTTAAATAAAGGTGTTCTCAACTGGCCTACCTGGTTAAATAAAGGTGTTCTCAACTGGCCTACCTGGTTAAATAAAGGTGTTCTCAACTAGCCTACCTGGTTAAATAAAGGTGTTCTCAACTGGCCTACCTGGTTAAATAAAGGTGTTCTCAACTGGCCTACCTGGTTAAATAAAGGTGTTCTCAACTAGCCTACCTGGTTAAATAAAGGTGTTCTCAACTGGCCTACCTGGTTAAATAAAGGTGTTCTCAACTGACCTACCTGGTTAAATAAAGGTGTTCTCAACTGGCCTACCTGGTTAAATAAAGGTGTCCTCAACTGGCCTACCTGGTTAAATAAAGGTGTTCTCAACTGGCCTACCTGGTTAAATAAAGGTGTCCTCAACTGGCCTACCTGGTTAAATAAAGGTGTTCTCAACTGGCCTACCTGGTTAAATAAAGGTGTTCTCAACTGGCCTACCTGGTTAAATAAAGGTGTTCTCAACTGGCCTACCTGGTTAAATAAAGGTGTTCTCAACTGGCCTACCTGGTTAAATAAAGGTGTTCTCAACTGGCCTACCTGGTTAAATAAAGGTGTTCTCAACTGGCCTACCTGGTTAAATAAAGGTGTTCTCAACTGGCCTACCTGGTTAAATAAAGGTGTTCTCAACTGGCCTACCTGGTTAAATACAGGTGTTCTCAACTAGCCTACCTGGTTAAATAAAGGTGTTCTCAACTGGCCTACCTGGTTAAATAAAGGTGTTCTCAACTGGCCTACCTGGTTAAATAAAGGTGTTCTCAACTGGCCTACCTGGTTAAATAAAGGTGTTCTCAACTAGCCTACCTGGTTAAATAAAGGTGTTCTCAACTGGCCTACCTGGTTAAATAAAGGTGTTCTCAACTGGCCTACCTGGTTAAATAAAGGTGTTCTCAACTGGCCTACCTGGTTAAATAAAGGTGTTCTCAACTAGCCTACCTGGTTAAATAAAGGTGTTCTCAACTAGTCTACCTGGTTAAATAAAGGTGTTCTCAACTGGCCTACCTGGTTAAATACAAAATTAAAAAATAGAAAAATATATCTTCTGGGTCGACACAACAGTCAGAAATAGATTATAGGAAGAGAAGTCTACTTTTGCACGTTTCATTGATTTCGAGAAAGCTTTTGATGCTTAAGATATGAGGAAATGCTACATATCCTTTTTATATGCCGATGATATTATTTAGAAACTGAACAAGACCTGCAGAACTGGTGCATAAGATGGAGACTCACGATCAGCCAGACAAAAACACAGATTTTAGAAAACCAGGTACAAAGAGAAGTGGTTTCCTGTTTTTGTGAAGACCATTCTTAAGTTTACTAGCAATTATAAATATTTGGGTCTTTTTTAATCTATGAACATATGACCTTTCTATAGAGAACATCTGCCCTGGCCCGACTCAGCAAGTAGAGCTCTTGGGGGGAGTTATGGGAAACTAATCCACTCCAGAATATTGGTTATTATTAGTTATTACACTATTAGGTATAGATGTTATTTCAGCCTCCGTGCTATGCGTACTGCAGAGAACACTAGAAGAAGAACTATCACTGAATTACAGATAGTTTGTTTTTGTGTCAATTAATCCCATAAGGGATGTTTGGCCAATTGGCGAGATGGACACAAAAATAAATATAATTCATACAGTATGAGACGCAAGGCTCCTCAGGTGGATGGACAGCTGGCCCCTGAGCTTGGCCCAAAACGAGCCAAACAGAGACAGGCCCTGTGTCTACCTGGATGTGGGAGGCACCTGGAAGACAGCCCTTTGTAACCACACCTTCCCCAGTGTGTGTAAGCAATCCCTCGGTGAGATAGTCACTGAACCAAGTGTCTTAGTAGTCACCAGGTGAGACAGTCTCCTACCCCAGTGTCTTAGTAGTCACCAGGTGAGACAGTCTCCTACCCCAGTGTCTTAGTAGTCACCAGGTGAGACAGTCTCCTACTCCAGTGTGTTAGTAGTCACCAGGTGAGACAGGTACCTACCCCAGTGTGTTAGTAGTCACCAGGTGAGACAGTCTCCTACCCCAGTGTCTTAGTAGTCACCAGGTGAGACAGTCTCCTACCCCAGTGTCTTAGTAGTCACCAGGTGAGACAGTCTCCTACCCCAGTGTGTGTAAGCAATCACCAGGTGAGACAGTCACTGACCCCATTGTGTTAGTAGTCCCCAGGTGAGACAGGTTCCTACCCCAGTGTCTTAGTAGTCACCAGGTGAGACAGTCTCCTACCCCAGTGTCTTAGTAGTCACCAGGTGAGACAGTCTCCTACCCCAGTGTCTTAGTAGTCACCAGGTGAGACAGTCTCCTACCCCAGTGTGTGTAAGCAATCACCAGGTGAGACAGTCACTGACCCCATTGTGTTAGTAGTCCCCAGGTGAGACAGGTACCTACCCCAGTGTCTTAGTAGTCACCAGGTGAGACAGTCTCCTACCCCAGTGTCTTAGTAGTCACCAGGTGAGACAGTCTCCTACCCCAGTGTCTTAGTAGTCACCAGGTGAGACAGTCTCCTACCCCAGTGTGTGTAAGCAATCACCAGGTGAGACAGTCACTGACCCCATTGTGTTAGTAGTCCCCAGGTGAGACAGGTACCTACCCCAGTGTCTTAGTAGTCACCAGGTGAGACAGTCTCCTACCCCAGTGTCTTAGTAGTCACCAGGTGAGACAGTCTCCTACCCCAGTGTCTTAGTAGTCACCAGGTGAGACAGTCTCCTACCCCAGTGTGTGTAAGCAATCACCAGGTGAGACAGTCACTGACCCCATTGTGTTAGTAGTCCCCAGGTGAGACAGGTACCTACCCCAGTGTCTTAGTAGTCACCAGGTGAGACAGTCTCCTACCCCAGTGTCTTAGTAGTCACCAGGTGAGACAGGTACCTACCCCAGTGTCCTAGTAGTCACCAGGTGAGACAGTCTCCTACCCCAGTGTGTGTAAGCAATCCCCAGGTGAGATAGTCTCCTACCCCAGTGTCCTAGTAGTCACCAGGTGAGACAGTCTCCTACCCCAGTGTGTTAGTAGTCACCAGGTGAGACAGTCTCCTACCCCAGTGTGTTAGTAGTCACCAGGTGGGACAGTCTCCTACCCCAGTGTCCTAGTAGTCACCAGGTGAGACAGTCTCCTGCCCCAGTGTCCTAGTAGTCACCAGGTGAGACAGTCTCCTGCCCCAGTGTGTTAGTAGTCACCAGGTGGGACAGTCACCGATCCCTGTGCAGTGCCATAATCCTATTGGTTGGTTCCCCCATAGCCGTCCCGCCCACGGCCCCATCCCATACCCCGAGGAGTGTACACAGGAGGAGGAGGACGAGGAGGAGTTCAGTTTTTGGACCAGCCCTTGGTTCTGGTTGCCCTTCAGAGGGCACTGCTACAGCTTCGTCACTAACCACGAGGAGTGGGCCGATGCCTCCGTCAGACGTATAAGCAAAGGTAGCAGCCTCAAAACCAAGGGTGTGATTTCTGATAAGTAGACGTGGCAGGAGAGAGGAGACTATAGGCCACGTAACACATTTCATTCAGAACTCTTCCGGGTACATTTATATTTAATATCCCAGATTTGATAGCAAGCTTCATCTTACATGCAAGGGCATAGTACTAAGTGGTCCCTACACTATTCCCTACATAGTGCACTACTTTTGACCAAGGCCCTTCTATAAAAGGGTGCCATTTTGGACGGGGCCCATCTCCCATTCTCTCCCCAAGTGTGTACTCGTTTACTGGATTGGGTAAGAAATGTGGTAGGACACAGGCTGCTACACCTATCCAATGTCTTTAAATTAGACAGGCCACACATCTGTAGGAAAGACAGACCATACATCTGCAGGAAAGACGAGGGTGAGACTGACCACACGTCTGTAAGAAGCCAGAGGGAGAGACCGACCATACATCTGTAGGAAAGACGAGGGTGAGACTGACCATATATCTGCAGGAAAGACGAGGGTGAGACAGACCATACATCTGTAGGAAAGACGAGGGTGAGACAGACCATACATCTGCAGGAAAGACGAGGGTGAGACAGGCCACACATCTGTAAGAAGCCCGAGGGAGAGACCGACCATACATCTGTAGGAAAGACGAGGGTGAGACAGACTATACATCTGTAGGATAGACAGACCGTACATCTGTAGGAAGCCCGAGGGAGGGACAGACCATACATCTGTAGGAAAGACGAGGGTGAGACAGACCATACATCTGTAAGAAGCCAGAGGGAGAGACCGACCATACATCTGTAGGAAAGACGAGGGTGAGACAGACCATACATCTGTAGGAAAGACGAGGGTGAGACAGACCATACATCTGTAGGAAAGACGAGGGTGAGACAGACCATACATCTGTAGGAAAGACGAGGGTGAGACTGACCACACGTCTGTAAGAAGCCCGAGGGAGAGACCGACCATACATCTGTAGGAAAGACGAGGGTGAGACTGACCATACATCTGCAGGAAAGACGAGGGTGAGACAGACCATACATCTGTAGGAAAGACGAGGGTGAGACAGACCATACATCTGCAGGAAAGACGAGGGTGAGACTGACCATACATCTGCAAGAAAGACGAGGGTGAGACTGACCACACATCTGTAGGATAAGACGAGGGTGAGAGGGGAGAACCATGGCTCTATAACAATATCCACACGACTTTCATTCTTACTCCATAGTGTAGTGCACATATGAACGTCAACTATAGGAAATGAAGGCCTATGGACTTGTTAATTAATAATCCTCTCTGTTCCACCTCCAGTTCTACCAGAAACACCACCAACACATGGATGAGTCACTCAACCAACCAACCAACCAATCAGTCAATTAACCAATCAGTCATATCAGTCAAACAATCATAGCCATACTGTAATATTTATCCCTGTGATCCTGCAGTGTCTCTGAAGCGAGGTCAGAGGAGTGTGTATTCAGGCCTGGTAGTGGTGGTGGTGCTGGTTACCATGTGTCTGTTGGGCCTCACAGCCTTAAAAGGCTCTACAAGACTGGCCATCCCCTGCCCTCCTTCACCAACCCCCTGGACTTCAGCACAGGCCGGAGAGCCTTTGACAACCCCCCTCTACACGGAGCCTGTGATCGAGGTCGATATGGTCACTTAAATATTTATTCTTGCCCATTCAACCCTCTGAATGGCACACATACACAATCCATGTCTCAACGCTTACAAATCCTTCTGTAACCTGTCTGCTCCCCCTCATCTATACTGATTGAAGTGGTTTAACAAGTGACTTCAATAAGGGATCATATCTTTCACCTGGATTCACCTGGTCAGTCTATGTCATGGAAAGAACTGGTGTTCCTAATGTATTCTACACACTGATCCAGGACCTGTTTTCATTGTTGACCTACTCTGTACTGATGGCTGATATAGAAAATGAAAAGGACCACATTTCACCACGTTATTCAACAAAGACATAAAGGATGAGATATGGTTGGTCTTTGTGTTGTATCCAACAAAAGCTTCTCATCACAGCTCTTTATCACTTTGTGAAAGACATGTAGGAGTGTCCTGAAGAATGTTGATAGTAACTGCAAAGGCCTGAAGGATCACACACTCTCTCTGAAGAGGGTAGGACTCCCTCTCTCTCTTTTTTCACTAAACCATTTCAAACTAAACACTTTGAAGTTTGTGGAAATGTTAAATTAATGTAGGAGAATATAACACATTATATCTGGTAAAAGATAACACAAAGAAAAAAACATGTTCTTTTATCATTTCTTTCGTACCATTTTTTAAATGAAGATGAAGGCCGATGTTGGAATCTAGGCGCTATTTACATTTTGGCCACTAGATGGAAGCAGTGTATGTACAAATATTTACACTGATCCAAATAATCATTGTATTTCTGTTCAAAATTTTGTCTCAAGACTGCCCAAATTTTCCTAATTTGTTTATTAATCAATTTTCAAGTTCATAACTGTGGACTCTCCTCCAACAATAGCATGGTATTCTTTCACTGTAATAGCTACTGTAAATTGGACAGTGCAGTTAGATTAACAAGAATTTAAGTTTTCTGCCAATATCAGATATGTCTACGTCCAGGGAAATGTTCTTATTACCTCATGTTACTTAGAACCTCATGCTAATCACATTATCCGACGTTAGCTAAACCGTCCCGTGGGGCGGCAAACAGATCTTATAGACATACACACACTCTCTCTGAAGAGGGTAGGACTCCCTCTCTCTCTGTAGAGGGCTAGGACACTCACTCTCTCTCTGTAGAGGGTTAGTACACTCACTCTCTCTCTGTAGAGGGTTAGGACACTCACTCTCTCTCTCTGTAGAGGGTAGGACACTCACTCTCTCTCTGTAGAGGGTTAGGACACTCATTCTCTCTCTCTGTAGAGGGTTAGTACACTCTCTCTGTAGAGGGTTAGGACACTCACTATCTCTCTGTAGAGGGTTAGGACACTCACTCTCTCTCTGTAGAGGGTTAGGACACTCACTCTCTCTCTGTAGAGGGTTAGTACACTCACTCTCTCTCTGTAGAGGGTTAGCACGCACGCACACACACAGAAAGAGAGGACGGTATCCATTATTTAAAGAGCCTGTTTGTGGTAGCTCAGCTTATAAAAGGCAATATGCGCCCGTTGCATGGCATCAGAATTGACGTGGAGAATCAGGATTGGAAGAAGTTAAAGCTGTGCTACTTCGACAAGGTCAGTAAAACACCTCCACAGTTTCATTTCATTAGCCACTTAAGTAAACTGTTATTGTAATTCACCTGCACTGTCCCACCATAAATATTTCCCCGGTTGTCATCAAGTTGTCATCAAGTTGTATTCTGTCACCTGGGAAAACTAGTGATCGTTACAAAACTATGACATTTCAGGACGGTTTTAACATGGCAACATGTTTGTGTTACACCGGTTGTCATCACATGATGTATTGTGTTATGAGGGAACCTATGGTAGCGATTTCAGTTTGGGACAGTGGTACTTTAAGATGGTCAACTTGTTTATGCGTGACAGTATTCTGTCAGTTGGAACCTGATGCTGCTATTGGAGAGCTCAAGGGTCTGTTACACAAGAGCTACGAGTGTCCTGTCCAGTCCATGTCTCCGACTTGCCTCGTCCCGTCTCTCTCCTGTCTCTGTCCAGTCCACGTCTCCATCTTGCCCCATCCCTGTCTCCGTCTTGTCTCTGCCCTGGTCCCTGTCTCCGTCTTGCCTCATCCCTGTCTCCGTCTTGTCTCTGCCCTGGTCCCTGCTTCTGTCCCGTCCCTGTCTCCGTCTTGTCTCTGCCCTGGTCCCTGCTTCTGTCCAGTCCCTGTCTCCGTCTTGCCTCATCCCTGTCTCCGTCTTGTCTCTGCCCTGGTCCCTGCTTCTGTCCGTCCCTGTCTGCGTCTTGCCTCATCCCTGTCTCCGTCCTGTCTCTGCCCTGGTCCCTGCTTCTGTCCCGTCCCTGTCTCCGTCTTGTCTCTGCCCTGGTCCCTGCTTCTGCCCAGTCCCTGTCTCCGTCTTGCCTCATCCCTGTCTCCGTCTTGTCTCTGCCCTGGTCCCTGCTTCTGTCCGTCCCTGTCTCCGTCTTGCCTCATCCCTGTCTCCGTCTTGTCTCTGCCCTGGTCCCTGTCTCTGTCTTGCCTTGTCCCGTCTCTGTCCCATCCCTGCCTCTCTCCTGTGTCTGTCCTTTCTCTCTCCTGTGTCTGTCCTTTCTCTCTCCTGTGTCTGTCCTTTCTCTCTCCTGTGGCTGTCCTTTCTCTCTCCTGTGTCTGTCCTTTCTCTCTCCTGTGTCTGTCCTTTCTCTCTCCTGTGTCTGTCCTTTCTCTCTCTTGTGTCTGTCCTTTCTCTTTCCTGTGTCTGTCCTTTCTCTCTCTTGTGTCTGTCCTTTCTCTCTCCTGTGTCTGTCCTTTCTCTCTCTTGTGTCTGTCCTTTCTCTCTCCTGCCTCTGTCCTTTCTCTCTCCTGTGTCTGTCCTTTCTCTCTCTTGTGTCTGTCCTTTCTCTCTCCTGCGTTTGTCCTTTCTCTCTCCTGCCTCTGTCCTTTCTCTCTCCTGCCTCTGTCCTTTCTCTCTCCTGCCTCTGTCCTTTCTCTCTCCTGCCTCTGTCCTTTCTCTCTCCTGCCTCTGCCCTGTTTTAGTTACCCTCACTATTCCAGTGTAAATATCTTAAGTATTTTGTCTTTAACATTTGGGCATAGATATATTTCAGGAAGTACACTGAATGAATGATGGAGCTGAGTTTGCCTTTTTTCCCAACATTTCATTGAAGGGGCTTTTTTTGACTATCATTCTTTATATAATTTCTTTGTTTCATAGTTTCTTCTTTTTATTCAGTTCGGTCACATGATTTCTCAATTTGCCAATCGGTTGGGCAGCCGGACCTATTTGACGTTCCTTTCACCTCGTCCCTCTCAACCATAAAATGTTTCAATTCCTCATCAATCCACGGGTGATTGAAACGTTTTTAAAGCCATTTTGTTAAAGGGCAACTGAAATAAGCAATTTCATAAACGTGTCAAGTGCAGCATCTTGTTGCTACCTCATTACACACCACGGACCAACAAATACTCTTTACAAGATAGGAATCACTACACAACTTCTTGTTATGACCTCTTATACACTATATTAGGCCCAGCCTTTGGAATTTTGGATTTCCTAGATATGGCTATTATATTGTGATCACTACATCTGGATGGATTTGGATACTGCTTTGAAGCTAATTTTCTACAGCATTAGTAAAGGTTCAATCAATACATGTTGATGATTTAATTCCTGTGCCGTTTGTAACAACGCTGGTAGGTTGACTGATAGCCTGAACCACATTGCAGGCACTGGTTACAGTTTGAAGCTTTATCTTGAGTGAGCAGCCTGATGAAAGCCAGGCAATAGTTAAATCACCCAGAAAATATACCTCTGTTGATATCACATACTTTATTAAGCATTTCACACATGTTATCCAGATACTGACTGTTAGCAACTTGGTCTGTAGCTTCTTCCCACCAGAATGGGCTTTAGGTGAGGCAGATGGACCTGTAGCCATATTACTTCAACAGTATTTAACATTATCCAGATATTGACTGTCTATAGCAGCTTCCCACCAGAATGGGCTTTAGGTGAGGCAGATTAACCTGTAGTCATATTACTTCAACAGTATTTATCATGAGATCCTCACTAATCTTTACAGGAATGTGGTTCTGAATATAAACAGCAACACCTCCACTATTGGAATTTCTATATTTTCTGTAGATCTTATAACCTTGTATTGCTACCACTGTATCATCAAAGGTATAATCTGAGTTTTAGAGACATTCATATTCTGACATGTCATCTGTTACTAGTAAATTATTGATTTCATGAACCTTGTTTCTTAAGCTACATATATTAACGTGGGCTATTTTGAGCACTTTTCTTCTGGGATGATTACTTGTTTTCATTGCTTTACTGGGAAGCTTAGCAGAAGTAGACATGCTCATGTTATTTATGTTAGTGCAGGGTGAACTGCACACAGTGGACGTCCTACTAGGGCACACTGGCTTAGTGCTAACAGTATAACTTTGGTTCATTGACACATGATTACCGCAAACAGTAGCTGTAAGATCAGCAGAGGGTTTCAGGGCAGGCATCCGTCTACTCCACTACAATATGGAGGAGGAGAAGCAGATAGAGACGACTTCCTCGGCAGGTAAGTTCCAGGTAGCACAGCCCATTAAATTAGGGACAGATGACAAGTCCCAGGTAGCACAGCCCATTCGATTGGAGGATACATCCATCAGGCCCAAGATGCGTCCAGAAACAGGATTTTCACCCTCAACAGTTTCCCGTGTGTATCAAGAATGGTCCACCACCCAAAGGACATCCAACCAACTGGACACAACTGCGGGAAGCATAGGAGTCAACATGGGACCAGCATCCCTGTTGAAGCATTGGAGTCAACATGGGCCCAGCATCCCTGTTGAAGCATTGGAGTCAACATGGACCAGCATCCCTGTGGAAGCATTGGAGTCAACATGGACCAGCATCCCTGTGGAAGCATTGGAGTCAACATGGGCTAGCATCCCTGTTGAAGCATTGGAGTCGACATGGGCCAGCATCCCTGTTGAAGCATTGGAGTCAACATGGGCTATCATCCCTGTTGAAGCATTGGAGTCAACATGGGCCAGCATCCCTGTTGAAGCATTGGAGTCGAAATGGGCCAGCATCCCTGTTGAAATATTGGAGTCGAAATGGGCCAGCATCCCTGTTGAATGCTTATACCGATAACTGTATGTGTGGGGTACAGAGATGAGGTAGTCATTCCCCCCCCCCAAAATCATTATTATTGCCCACAGAGTGAGTCCATGCAACATATGTGATTTGTTAAGTAAAAATGTTAGTCCTGAACTTATTTAGGCCATTACAGAATGGGCTGAATACTTATTATGGACTCAATAATATTGACAAACAAAAACAAACAAAAAACATACATTGACATCGTGTGTCGGCCTGTGTCAAAAAAAATCTTTATTTAATCCATTTTAAATTCAGGCTGTAACAACAAAATGGGGAAAGGTCAAAAGGTTTGAATCGTTTCTGAAGACTCTGTACGTTCATTGTTAACGACTTAATTGGACATTCGCTAATAACAAAAAATAAAATGTCAACTCTCAAGTAAAGTTTCAACTATACTTTTAATTTGATGTTTTTTTTGCATGTCTTTTTGTATGGTCACAAGACGTTGACAAATAATTCAACGCAACAAAACGAGCAGTTTCAAAGTAACTGTATATAAAACGTAAACAGGTACGTACAAAGACATGACACGAGGTATCAGATGCTAATCTGAACAGGACTATGGGTAATAAATAAGGATTCCATCCATTCACTGTGGAATGCAATACAACACAATACATTTTTTGTTTTATAAAAAAAACAACACATTGAACCTGAATTAAGTACGTGCATCATGTGGATAGAAACAAATCCCTACATCCAGAACAGGAACACGTGCACTGTATACTTCATTGTATAAAACAAAAAAAACAAAAATTGTATTTCATTCCCAATATAACTAATTAATTGTTTCTCTCTAACATGACTACAAGAACTGAGTACATGATTTCATTGAGAAAAGTAACTTCATTTATGTCCCAGTTCCATTTAGTCGCCCCCCCCCCCCCAAAAAAGAAAAAGATACAGTTTGTAATGAGATGGCAGGTAGAATATACTGAGATGTCTGTAATGGCAGATTTAATTAGTTAAAAATAGATTCTAACGCGTAACAGTTCAGTATTGACCAGGACATCAGATGTAACAGGTAGTATTGACCAGGACATCAGATGTAACAGGTAGTATTGACCAGGACAACAGATGTAACAGGCAGTATTGACCAGGACATCAGATGTAACAGTTCAGTATTGACCAGGACATCAGATGTAACAGTTCAGTATTGACCAGGACATCAGATGTAACAGTTCAGTATTGACCAGGACATCAGATGTAACAGTTCAGTGTTGACCAGGACATCAGATGTAACAGTTCAGTATTGACCAGGACATCAGATGTAACAGTTCAGTGTTGACCAGGACATCAGATGTAACAGTTCAGTATTGACCAGGACAACAGATGTAACAGTTCAGTATTGACCAGGACATCAGATGTAACAGTTCAGTATTGACCAGGACATCAGATGTAACAGTTCAGTATTGACCAGGACATCAGATGTAACAGTTCAGTATTGACCAGGACATCAGATGTAACAGTTCAGTATTGACCAGGACATCAGATGTAACAGTTCAGTATTGACCAGGACATCAGATGTAACAGTTCAGTATTGACCAGGACATCAGATGTAACAGTTCAGTGTTGACCAGGACATCAGATGTAACAGTTCAGTGTTGACCAGGACATCAGATGTAACAGTTCAGTATTGACCAGGACATCAGATGTAACAGGTAGTATTGACCAGGACATCAGATGTAACAGTTCAGTATTGACCAGGACATCAGATGTAACAGTTCAGTATTGACCAGGACAACAGATGTAACAGTTCAGTATTGACCAGGACATCAGATGTAACAGTTCAGTATTGACCAGGACATCAGATGTAACAGTTCAGTATTGACCAGGACATCAGATGTAACAGTTCAGTATTGACCAGGACAACAGATGTAACAGTTCAGTATTGACCAGGACATCAGATGTAACAGTTCAGTATTGACCAGGACATCAGATGTAACAGTTCAGTATTGACCAGGACATCAGATGTAACAGTTCAGTGTTGACCAGGACATCAGATGTAACAGTTCAGTATTGACCAGGACATCAGATGTAACAGTTCAGTATTGACCAGGACATCAGATGTAACAGTTCAGTATTGACCAGGACATCAGATGTAACAGGTAGTGTTGACCAGGACATCACACAATATTGACACAGAATTCAATGAATTACAGATGGTGGGATTCTGTATAGTGCTTTGAGAAGTATATTGGATTAGGATGGACCAGCCTCTGCGTCTGTTTGTTCTGACTTCATCATAGAACGTAGAAAGGAGGGAATACCTTGTCAGTTGTACAACTGAATGCATTCAACTGAAGTGTGTCTTCCGCATTTGAATCAGAGAGGTGCCGGGGGGCTGCCATAATCGACATCCACGTCTTCGGCGCCCGGGGAACAGTGGGTTATAACTGCCTTGTTCAGAGGCGATTTTTACCTTGTCATCTCGGGGATTCGATCCAGCAACCTTTCGGTTACTGGCCCGACACTATAATATATTAAAACACATGTAGGTAACACTTTCCTGGTCTACCTTTCACACTCCTTCTGACATCAAAATAATAGTTATTTTCCCAATATACAATCTGGCACAGAGATACACACTGTAGAAATGATTTACAGACACACATATGTAAAAACTGTTTTATTTGGTCTGTCGAAGGAGACACGGCAATATGACAGCATCCACAGTGGGGAGACTTCCTGCTTACAAACGTCAACAGTAATTCAAGACTGCCACTGTTGGGATTTCCCCCCCCCCCAACAATCACCCCTGTTTCCCTAGAGCCACGCAAAGGGAGGAAAGAGATTGGTTGATGTAAAGTAATGCCTGCCTATGGTGGTGTGCCACGTCACGGACTGTGCAGTTGGGCACCGGACGGCTATATCGTATGACGCGGTTATAGCTGACAGTACCTATTTCAGGCGTGGTGAGATCTGGCACACGTCTGCAATGTCGTCGGGCAGGAACGTGACCATTATCATTGGAAGTCTTGGCCAATGCTGTTGCTGGCTGTTGTTGTTGTTTTCTGTGTCCCCAGCTGTGTGCGATGACATCACGGTTCAGACAAAGTGGGCCTCGCCGGGAGCGCTGGGTTTGGGCCGGTGTCTCAGTCTTTGGTGCAGCGGTTTGGCCTCAGTTGGGCTGAGGTCCTCTGGGCTGCTGGGGGGAGGGGACCGGGGAGGTAGAAGGTCAGCGGAGGTCTCAACCTCGGGGTCAACACTAACAGAGCTGTCCACTGAGTCCTGTGAACAGTGTATGGGGAGGTTTGAGGTCTGAAGGGTGGCGGTGGTAACCATAGGGGTAGAGGAGAAAGTAATGGTGGAGGAATGGGAGGAAGCGAGGAGGAGGAGAGCAGTAGGAGAAGTCGGGGAAGAGGTTTTAACAGTAGGAGAGGTCGGGGAAGAGGTTTTAACAGTAGAGGTGGTCGGGGAAGAGGTTTTAACAGTAGGAGAGGTCGGGGAAGAGGATGTAACAGTAGGAGAGGTCGGGGTAGAGGTTTTAACAGTAGGAGAGGTCGGGGAAGAGGTTTTAACAGTAGGAGAGGTCGGGGAAGAGGTTTTAACAGTAGGAGAGGTCGGGGTAGAGGTTTTAACAGTAGGAGAGGTCGGGGAAGAGGTTTTAACAGTAGAGGTGGTCGGGGAAGAGGTTTTAACAGTAGGAGAGGTCGGGGAAGAGGATGTAACAGTAGGAGAGGTCGGGGTAGAGGTTTTAACAGTAGGAGAGGTCGGGGAAGAGGTTTTAACAGTAGGAGAGGTCGGGGAAGAGGTTTTAACAGTAGGAGAGGTCGGGGTGGAGGTTTTAACAGTAGGAGAGGTCGGGGAAGAGGTTTTAACAGTAGGAGAGGTCGGGGAAGAGGTTTTAACAGTAGGAGAAGAGGTTTTAACAGTAGGAGAGGTCGTGGAAGAGGTTTTAACAGTAGGAGGGAAGGTTTTAACAGTAGGAGAAGAGGTTTTAACAGTAGGAGAGGTCGGGGCAGAGGTTTTAACAGTAGGAGAGGTCGGGGCAGAGGTTTTAACAGTAGGAGTTGGGGACATATTGATGGGGCTAGTGGTACCAGAGGTACTTGATGATGGCCAGCCTCTCGTGGCTGAAGAACCACCAGGAGGCTTGTAGAAGGTTCCGGGCGGAGGCTGCAGATTCCTTGGTTGTCTGAACGCTATGGGGGAGTTGGTAGAGGTTCTAGTCTCCCCACCACCTCCAGCAGCAGAGTTAGGCCTGTCCTTTGTCTCCTCTCTGTCTCTTCTGGACGTCTGGCCAGCCTTCACCGATAACGTGTAAGGGCTGTTGGAAAATATGGTGCCGACACTTCCACTGGATGGGAGAGCAGAGCTAGTCGGCCCAGATACGGATGGTTGTGTCGGCATCGTCGGCTGCTTCCCTGTCGGCTGTGTTCCGGGGCCAGCACCGGCAGGCGGTAAATTAGCCATGATCATGGCGGTGCGCGGCGTGACATCGTAGTGTTTGTACTTCCTGTCCCAGGTCCTACGCTGCACGGCCTGGGGATTGAAGGGTGTGATAAAGTAGGTACTGACCCTTGACCCCTCACCAATCCGAGGCATTTCCTTCTCCGGCTCGGCCGACTCCGTGATGGAGTCAGCGGTGGGATCCAACATGGCGGCGTCGTTGGTGTTCTGGTCGTTCCTCTCAACGACCTGAGAGATGAGATTGTACTTTATTAATCCTCATGAAGGGAAATACTGTAGGTTTATCATACTTACAGCCACAGAAATTAAAAAGAGCAATACTACACAACATTAAAAACCATCACAAGACAATTCCAGTATATTTTCATTAAAAAAACTATTAAAGTGATGGGTGTTGACCTGGGAGGGGGTGGGGAGGGGCAGGCGCTCCAAGGGCATGCTGATTGGTCGGAACAGTATTCTCGAGCGCTGGGAGCGAAGTTGGACCCGAGGGGCCGTAGAGGAGGTAGAGGAGGAGAGATTGATGCTGGGACGGCCAAACACAAGGGTAGACCTCTGCACCTATGGGGCGGCAGGGTAGCCTAGTGGTTAGAGCGTTGGACTAGTAACCGGAAGGTTGTGAGTTCAAACCCCCGAGCTGACAAGGTACAAATCTGTCGTTCTGCCCCTGAACAGGCAGTTAACCCACTGTTCCCAGGCCGTCATTGAAAATAAGAATTTGTTCTTAACTGACTTGCCTGGTTAAATAAAGGTAAAATAAATAAAATAAACCTATGGGACAAAACAGACAGAAATTGAGCTTCGTTGCTGATTCCTAACTCTGACACTTTAGCAATGACGTTGAACCTGTTGATGTTGCAGTGATGATTGATATGCACTGTCCCTCTGTCAAATACATTTCATAACTAACTAACACTCTCACTCAGAAACAAACCTTGGGACCACCAGCAGCAGCAGAGCCGACGCCGTTGAGCCTCTCCAGGGCTGTTAACTCTCTCCTGTCTGGTCCAGTCCTTCCTGTCTTCACCTCATCTAGGATATGAGAGGATGGGATGACCGACGAGTGTCTCTTGCAGACTTTGGTGCTCTGCTTGGTAACAGGGCAAAAGGGTTAGGAACGACAAAAGAACCACAACAAAGCCAAACAGTCAATTGATTCTTACCAAGGTGGTCAATCTTTAAATACAACCTTACCCGCCCGGTACAACCTTACCCGCCCGGTACAACCTTTACCCGCCCGGTACAACCTTACCCGCCGGTACAACCTTACCCGCCCGGTACAACCTTTACCCGCCCGGTACAACCTTACCCGCCCGGTATAACCTTTACCCGCCCGGTACAACCTTACCCGCCCGGTATAACCTTTACCCGCCCGGTACAACCTTACCCGCCCGGTACAACCTTACCCGCCCAGTATAACCTTTACCCGCCCGGTACAACCTTACCCGCCCGGTACAACCTTACCCGCCCGGTACAACCTTACCCGCCCGGTACAACCTTACCCGCCCGGTATAACCTTTACCCGCCCGGTACAACCTTACCCGCCCGGTATAACCTTTACCCGCCCGGTACAACCTTTACCCGCCCGGTACAACCTTACCCGCCCGGTATAACCTTTACCCGCCCGGTACAACCTTACCCGCCCGGTATAACCTTTACCCGCCCGGTACAACCTTACCCGCCCGGTATAACCTTTACCCGCCCGGTACAACCTTACCCGCCCGGTACAACCTTACCCGCCCAGTATAACCTTTACCCGCCCGGTACAACCTTACCCGCCCGGTACAACCTTACCCGCCCGGTACAACCTTACCCGCCCGGTACAACCTTACCCGCCCGGTATAACCTTTACCCGCCCGGTACAACCTTACCCGCCCGGTATAACCTTTACCCGCCCGGTACAACCTTTACCCGCCCGGTACAACCTTACCCGCCCGGTATAACCTTTACCCGCCCGGTACAACCTTACCCGCCTCGTACAACCTTACCCGCCTCGTACAACCTTACCCGCCCGGTACAACCTTTACCTGCCTCATACAACCTTTACCCGCCCGGTACAACCTTACCCGCCCGGTATAACCTTACCCGCCCGGTACAACCTTTACCCGCCTCGTACAACCTTTACTCGCCTCGTACAACCTTTACCCGCCCGGTACAACCTTACCCGCCCCATACAATTGCCACCTTTGATTGATATAATAAATAACCCCTTAAGTGATGTGGGTTTCCTCAGACTCCAGTTCATCTCCTCTGCAATGGGTCGGACTTTGCAGAAATGATTGACTCATTCAAGACACTTGGACCTCCTCACCTCCTTGATGTCGAGCAGGGAGACGGAGCGAAGGCTGAGTCTCTGCTCCTCCTGAAGGGTGAGTCGGGTGGAGGTCTGGTCCGCCGTGGAGGAGGAGGAGGAAGAGGAGGAGACGGGGCTGGCCACGTCAAAGATCATCTGGAAGTGACGTACCAGCAACTCCACCATCAGTGCCTGGGAGGATAAATGTCATCAGGAAATAAAGGAGCAAAAAAAAAACTAAGGTGATCTGATTTGTAAAAGGTCACAGGTCACTTATCATAACAATACATTTAATTGATATAGCGCTTTTCATTACAAGAGTTATTGATAGGTCATAGACTGGATAACAAAATGATAAGTCCCCAGGTACACACCTGGTAGAGTAAAGGTTAGTCTCCAGGTACTCACCTGGTAAGGGTAATCAACCAGAGAAGACAGGGAAACCTCTGCATCAGTCTGTCGTGGTTTGACCAGCGTAGGGCCGAAAATAATACCCAGATTACTGGCTGTCATCTTGTTTTCCTCGGCCTGCTCTGTCACTCTGAGAGAAGAGGTACATATTAATACAATATTAACAGATTAAGAATTTAAAAAAATATAAAATAATATGTACAGATGAAGGATATGATTTGCTAATATGGGTCTCTGGGGGAGGGGAGAGATTGGTGTCGACTATAAACAGTCAAATGTTGAACATGTTAGAATCACCTTTGGCCGCGATTACAGCTGTGAGTCTTTCTGGGTGAGTCTCTAAGAGTTTTTACACACCTGGATTGTACAATATCACATAATTCTTTTAAAAAAATCTTCAAGCTCTGTCAAGTTGTATTGACCATTTTCAGCTCCTGCCATTGATTTTCAAGCCTTTGTAAGTCAAAACTGTAACTAGGCCACTCGAGAAACATTCAACGTCAAATCGTAAGCAAATCCAGTGTAGATTTGGCCTTGTGTTTTAGGTTATTGTCTTGCTGAAAAGGTGAAATAATTTCCCAGTGTCTGTTGGAAAGCAAACTGAACCAGGTTTTCCTCTAGGATTTTGCCTGTGTTCCATTTATTTTAATCCTAAAAAAAACTCCTAGTCCTTCATGATGACAAGAATACCCATAACATGATGCAGCCGCCAGCATGCTTGAAAATATCAAGTGGTACTCAGTGTTGAGAGAGTACTCAGAGTGTTGGATTCACCCCCAACACTCTGTAAAGTTAATTTCTTTGACACATTTTCTGCAATTTCACTTTAGTGCCTAATTGAAAACAGGATGCATGTTTTAGAATATTTTCATTCTGTACAGGCTTCCTTCTTTTCACTCGGTCAATTAGGTTAGTATTGTGGAGTAACTACAATGTTGATCCATCCTCAGTTTTCTATCACAGCCATTGAACTCTGTAACTGTTTTAAAGTCACCATTGGCCTCATGGTTAAATCCCTGAGCAGTTTCCTTCCTCACCTGTGTTGAATCTGTGTTTGAAATTCATTACTCGACTGAGGGACCTTACAGATAATTGTATGTGTGGGGTACAGAGATGAGGTAATCATTCAGAAATCATGTTAAACACTATTATTGCACACGGAGTGAGTTCATGCAACTTATTATGTGACTTGTTAAGCAAATGTTTACTCCTGAACTTATTTAGTCTTGCCTTGACAAAGAGTTTGAACACTTATTGATTCAAGACATTTCATATTTTCAATTAAATTTGTAAACATTTCTAAAAACATAATTCCACTTTGACATTATGGGCTATCGTGTGTAGATCAGTACAACATCTCAATTTAATCCATTTTAAATTCAGGCTGTAACACAACAAAGTGTTGGCCCCGGAGTTTCTAAACCACTGAGGTAGCAGGAACACCTGGCCCCGGAGTTTCTAAGCCACTGAGGTAGCAGGAACACCTGGCCCTGGAGTTTCTAATCCACTGAGGTAGCAGGAACACCTGGCCCCGGAGTTTCTAAGCCACTGAGGTAGCAGGAACACCTGGCCCTGGAGTTTCTAATCCACTGAGGTAGCAGGAACACCTGGCCCCGGAGTTTCTAAACCACTGAGGTAGCAGGAACCATCTTCGATATCACCGTTCATACTAATAGTTAGTCAGCGTAACTCTGCTAGTCGTCCTGTAACACGATGTATACTGTCTTCAAATAGAAAAAGGTAAGACATGCCAGCAAAGGCAGAATGATGTTGTGGTTGTGCAGAACACTTTCCCAGCACCAATGGCAACGATTCAGAATGCTATGACTACCGTAAAGCACTGGAGGGGATAGTTGGACCCATCTCTGTGGGAGATGGCTTGCCACTGGCAGTTTGTGAAAAAGTGTTGGACTCTTCTTAGAAGATAAACCTTAGAAGAGAAAACGAAGCTGTGAATTTGAGAGAAAAGGAGGTTTATTATCGAGAAAGAGAATATTCATATGGCACAAGCCAACCGAGTTGCACACAAACACAAATAGATAGTGATGGACAGAGAGATCAGCCAATTAAAACCATACTGGCCCCTGGATGGGGGAGGTTCTAAGGGTTGTCCTAGATAGTGATGGACAGAGAGATCAGCCAATTAAAACCATACTGGCCCCTGGATGGGGGAGGTTCTAAGGGTTGTCCTAGATAGTGATGGACAAAGAGATCAGCCAATTAAAACCATACTGGCCCCTGGATGGGGGAGGTTCTAAGGGTTGTCCTAGATAGTGATGGACAGAGAGATCAGCCAATTAAAACCATACTGGCCCCTGGATGGGGGAGGTTCTAAGGGTTGTCCTAGATAGTGATGGACAAAGAGATCAGCCAATTAAAATAATACTGGCCCCTGGATGCGGCAGACTAAAGGGGAGGATCTAAGGGTTGAGCTAGATAGTGATGGACAGAGAAAGATCAGCCAATTAAAACCAGCGGTTGTTTTATCCGCTCCTGCCATAGGCTTCCAGTCAAGTCCCGTTCGACAGAGGCTGGTGGGCGAGATTATGGCTATTGAGGCAATCTCCATTTTGAAGTAGCCCATTTTTTATTTTCCTACAACTTCTATGAGTTGGTAAACAAACCTGAAAGGGTGCTGCCCCCTGGAGGGTGTTGTCCGAACAGGTATAAAGACCAGGATGGTGATTTACTGCCATCTGCAGTTATGGAAAGTTTTCACACAAATATAAATCATTGGGTATTCCCTCCTAATGACCTGGATGGAATTATGTGATCCTTCCTTAACCCACAGGAAGTCCCACCCAGTTGACTACTTCAAAATGGTTCCAGCATGCACGTTCCTGCGTCAGTCAGAACAGGGCATATATATATATATATATATATATATATATTGAGATGGCAACATTGTATCTGTGCCATTGAGACTACCTTTCCTTATTTTTGAAGTTTGAAAAAGTCTGAAAGTACTAAATCAAATCTTGTCATTAATTTATTGTAGCCACTAGATGGCGGTGATACAGCTTGGCTAACCCATTTGAAGAAGACAATGTTCTCTGATCATTGGCTGATCACTCTCAACCCATAGGAAACCCCCACCCAGTTGACTACTTTAAAATGGTGGAAGCCCTCAATAGCAATGTCCATGCATAAACTGTTATGCACGTGAGTGAGGACCCAAAAGCGGTTTAACAAAAACAGAGTCCTTTAATGTCAAAACAAACAACCCGCAGAGAGGGCGACAAATGAAACATAAAGTCCTTCTGAAATCACAAAAGAGTTCCCCTTCTAGCAGCAGAGGAGATTAGCTGGGTTGTAGAGGACAGAGGTACCTGATCACACGTGGCCTCAGATGAACAGGCAGATTCCGACAGGACAGGACAAGGTTGAAGCAAACACAACGATAGTTTGGTTCTGGCATGAGAAACTCAAACGAGAATCTGACAAAGACAGAAGCAGGAACAGAGAGAGAAATAGAGACCCAATCAGAGGGGAAAAGGGAACAGGTGGGAAAAGGGTGAACGAGGTAGTTAGAGAAGACAAGGAACAGCTGGGGGAAGGAGGGGAAGAGAAGGCAACCCAATACGACCAGCAGAGGGAGACAGGGTGACGAGAAAGAACAGGAACAAGACACAACATGACAATACATGACAGTACCCCCCCACTCACCGAGCGCCTCCTGGCGCACTCGAGGAGGAAACCTGGCGGCAACGGAGGAAATCATCGATCAGCGAACGGTCCAGCACGTCCCGAGAGGGAACCCAACTCCTTTCCTCAGGACCGTACCCCTCCCAATCCACTAGGTACTGATGACCACGGCCCCGAGGACGCATGTCCAAAATCTTACGGACCCTGTAGATAGGTGCGCCCTCGACAAGGATGGGGGGGGGGGGGGGGGGGACGAGCGGGGGCGCGAAGAACGGGCTTAACACAGGAGACATGGAAGACCGGGTGGACGCGGCGAAGATATCGCAGAAGAAGAAGTCGCACTGCGACAGGATTAATGATCTGAGAAATACGGAACGGACCAATGAACCGCGGGTTCAACTTGCGAGAAGCTGTCTTAAGGGGAAGGTTCTGAGTGGAGAGCCAAACTCTCTGACCGCGACAATATCTAGGACTCTTAGTTCTACGCTTATTAGCGGCTCTCACAGTCTGCGCCCTATAACGGCAAAGTGCAGACCTGACCCTCTTCCAGGTGCGCTCGCAACGTTGGACAAAAGCCTGAGCGGAGGGGACGCTGGACTCGGCGAACTGAGACGAGAACAGCGGAGGCTGGTACCCGAGGCTACTCTGAAAAGGAGATAGCCCGGTCGCAGACGAAGGAAGCGAGTTGTGGGCGTATTCTGCCCAGGGGAGCTGTTCTGACCAAGACGCAGGGTTACGAAAAGAAAGACTGCGTAAGATGCGACCAATAGTCTGATTGGCCCGTTCTGCTTGACCGTTAGACTGGGGGTGAAAGCCGGAAGAGAGACTGACGGAAGCCCCAATCAAACGGCAAAACTCCCTCCAAAATTGAGACGTGAATTGCGGACCCCTGTCCGAAACGACGTCTGACGGAAGGCCATGAATTCTGAAAACATTCTCGATGATGATTTGTGCCGTTTCTTTAGCAGAAGGGAGCTTAGCAAGGGGAATAAAATGAGCCGCCTTAGAGAACCTATCGACAACCGTAAGAATAACAGTCTTCCCCGCTGACGAAGGCAGTCCGGTGATAAAATCTAAGGCGATGTGAGACCACGGTCGAGAGGGAATGGGAAGCGGTCTGAGACGGCCGGCAGGAGGGGAGTTACCGGACTTAGTCTGCGCGCAGACCGAACAAGCAGCCACGAAACGACGCGTGTCATGCTCCCGGGTGGGCCACCAAAAACGCTGGCAAATGGAAGCAAGCGTACCCCGAACGCCGGGGTGGCCGGCTAACTTGGCAGAGTGAGCCCACTGAAGAACGGCCAGACGAGTAGGAACGGGAACGAAAAGAAGGTTCCTAGGACAAGCGCGCGGCGACGGAGTGTGAGTGAGTGCTTGCTTTACCTGCCTCTCAATTCCCCAGACAGTCAACCCGACAACACGCCCCTCAGGGAGAATCCCCTCGGGGTCAGTGGAGGCTACTGAAGAACTGAAGAGACGAGATAAAGCATCAGGCTTGGTGTTCTTAGAGCCCGGACGATAAGAAATCACGAACTCGAAACGAGCGAAAAACAGCACCCAACGAGCCTGACGCGCATTAAGTCGTTTGGCAGAACGGATGTACTCAAGGTTCCTATGGTCAGTCCAAACGACAAAAGGAACGGTCGCCCCCTCCAACCACTGTCGCCATTCGCCTAGGGCTAAGCGGATGGCGAGCAGTTCGCGGTTTCCCACATCATAGTTACGTTCCGACGGCGACAGGCGATGAGAAAAATACGCGCAAGGATGGACCTTGTCGTCAGAGAGGGAGCGCTGAGAAAGAATGGCTCCCACGCCCACCTCTGACGCGTCAACCTCGACAACGAACTGTCTAGAGACGTCAGGTGTAACAAGGATAGGTGCGGATGTAAAACGATTCTTGAGGAGATCAAAAGCTCCCTGGGCGGAAACGGACCACTTAAAGCACGTCTTGACAGAAGTAAGGGCTGTGAGAGGAGCTGCCACCTGACCGAAATTACGGATGAAACGACGATAGAAGTTCGCGAAGCCGAGAAAGCGCTGCAGCTCGACGCGTGACTTAGGGACGGGCCAATCAATGACAGCTTGGACCTTAGCGGGATCCATCTTAATGCCTTCAGCGGAAATAACAGAACCGAGAAATGTGACGGAGGAGGCATGAAAAGTGCACTTCTCAGCCTTCACAAAAAGACAATTCTCTAAAAGGCGCTGGAGGACACGTCGAACGTGCTGAACATGAATCTGGAGTGACGGTGAAAAAATCAGGATATCGTCAAGGTAAACGAAAACAAAGATGTTCAGCATGTCTCTCAGGACGTCATTGACTAATGCCTGAAAGACAGCTGGAGCATTAGCGAGGCCGAAAGGAAGAACCCGGTATTCAAAGTGCCCTAACGGAGTGTTAAACGCCGTCTTCCACTCGTCCCCTTCCCTGATGCGCACGAGATGGTAAGCGTTACGAAGGTCCAACTTAGTGAAAAATCTGGCTCCCTGCAGGATCTCGAAGGCTGAAGACATAAGAGGAAGCGGATAACGATTCTTCACTGTTATGTCATTCAGCCCTCGATAATCTATGCAGGGGCGCAGAGACCCGTCCTTCTTTTTGACAAAAAAAAAACCCCGCTCCGGCGGGAGAGGAGGAGGGGACTATGGTACCGGCGTCAAGAGCTACAGACAAATAATCTTCGAGAGCCTTACGTTCGGGAGCCGACAGAGAGTATAGTCTACCCCGGGGGGGAGTGGTTCCCGGAAGGAGATCAATACTACAATCATACGACCGGTGTGGAGGAAGAGAGGTGGCCCTGGACCGACTGAACACCGTGCGCAGATCGTGATATTCCTCCGGCACCCCTGTCAAATCACCAGGCTCCTCCTGTGAAGAAGAGACAGAGGAAACAGGAGGGATAGCCTTCCGGATCTCCTTCCGGGAACCACTCCCCCCCGGGGTAGACTATACTCTCTGTCGGCTCCCGAACGTAAGGCTCTCGAAGATTATTTGTCTGTAGCTCTTGACGCCGGTACCATAGTCCCCTCCTCCTCTCCCGCTGGAGCGGGGTTTTTTTCTTGGTCAGATTCTTCTGTTATGCACGTGAGTGAGGACCCAAAAGCGGTTTAACAAAAACAGAGTCCTTTAATGTCAAAACAAACAACCCGCAGAGAGGGCGACAAATGAAACATAAAGTCCTTCTGAAATCACAAAAGAGTTCCCCTTCTAGCAGCAGAGGAGATTAGCTGGGTTGTAGAGGACAGAGGTACCTGATCACACGTGGCCTCAGATGAACAGGCAGATTCCGACAGGACAGGACAAGGTTGAAGCAAACACGACGATAGTTTGGTTCTGGCATGAGAAACTCAAACGAGAATCTGACAAAGACAGAAGCAGGAACAGAGAGAGAAATAGAGACCCAATCAGAGGGAAAAAGGGAACAGGTGGGAAAAGGGTGAACGAGGTAGTTAGAGAAGACAAGGAACAGCTGGGGGAAGGAGGGGAAGAGAAGGCAACCCAATACGACCAGCAGAGGGAGACAGGGTGAAGAGAAAGAACAGGAACAAGACACAACATGACAATACATGACATAAACGGGTTATTTCCATATAATGATCTCTTATACATCTCTATGGAACAGGGAAGCGAGTCACTGCCTTATCCGATGACGGCACGGCCTTATCAGCTTGCTACCCTAGCGTCAACATCCCCGGCAGACACAAAGTAGTAGCTAGCTAGCTAGATGGAGAACGCAGACGTTATTTTTAAGGAGTGCATTTTGCAAGCGGCTAGTTTACATCAACTACCTTCACTAAAACCACTGCAAAGGTTTTGCATTGGAAATGTCCAAGAGAATCTGACATCCTCCCCAAAAAACACATAAATTACTCCGAGCCTCCCACGCAGAAGCTACTTTCTGTCTCTAACACAACAACTGAAATTAAATTATAGAACAAAATTAAATAGGAATGTATTTTATCAAACTAAAACTGAATAGAACCTAGTTAATCAAGTCAGAAAACTGAAAATAAAACATTTTTTTATAGACGATTATAAATCAAATCAAATATAAAAACACAAAACTACAATAACCTTGGTTTGGTATGTGTGTGTCTTTGTGCATTTCTACCCATATCTTACCTGTGTAAGTGAGCTACGAGGAAAGGGTTCTGTAGTGTGTAGGTATATACCCATCTCTTACCTGTGTAGGTGAGCTACGAGGAAAGGGTTCTGTAGTGTGTAGGTATATACCCATCTCTTACCTGTGTAGGTGAGCTACGAGGAAAGGGTTCTGTAGTGTGTAGGTATATACCCATCTCTTACCTGTGTAGGTGAGCTACGGGGAAAGGGTTCTGTAGTGTGTAGGTGAGCTACGAGGAAAGGGTTCTGTAGTGTGTAGGTATATACCCATCTCTTACCTGTGTAGGTGAGCTACGAGGAAAGGGTTCTGTAGTGTGTAGGTGAGCTACGAGGAAAGGGTTCTGTAGTGTGTAGGTATATACCCATCTCTTACCTGTGTAGGTGAGCTACGAGGAAAGGGTTCTGTAGTGTGTAGGTGAGCTACGAGGAAAGGGTTCTGTAGTGTGTAGGTATATACCCATCTCTTACCTGTGTAGGTGTGCGATGAGGAAGCGTAGAGTCTTGTAGTTTGCAGGCGGTAGCTGTCGTAACAGGTCTCTAATCTTAAAGATGACTCTATTGAGTTTGATACTGGGCTGGTCTCCTCCAGGCTGGCTGGTTCTCAGGGGAGGCTGCTCTCCCTCTACCCCAGGCTGGGTGCCCCCTGGTCGGGGTTGTTCTCCCCCTGGCCGCCCCTGGTCCTGGAGGGCCCTGGCTACAGCCTTCTCTTCGATGATCACCCTCTGGCTCTCCTTGGCCAATCCGATGAAGTCATTATAGTATCGGTACAGGATCAACGGTTCTGGTAACTACAGAAGATATTAATCAATCAAGTAATCAATCAATATCTTTGGGAAATGTGTTGTACATTATTACAGTATAATGATCTAGTGGTGTAAAACAAGGATGCTCTTTATCCCCATTTGAATTTAGACTGTCCCACCTGTCTCAGGTAGAGTTTGAGCACGTTGCCGATGTCGTGGGGTGAGAGGTCAGAGAGCTCAACCAGGTCCTTGCCGTTCTCAAACGCCTGACACAGCTTCTCCACACGAGACTTCGCCCCGTTCACACGGTAGATTCCCTGGACAAGAACACACAATACACCAGATCCCCAAAATCACAGCCATGTCAGATACTGTCAGGCACAGATACCATCACACACAGATACCCTGGCCAGATACCATCACACACAGATACCCTGGCCAGATACCATCACACACATATACCATCACACACAGATACCCTGGCCAGATACCATCACACACAGATACCATCACACACAGATACTCTGGCCAGATACCATCACACACACATATATACCCTGGCCAGATACCATCACACACACACATACCCTGGCCAGATACCATCACACACATACCCTGGCCAGATACCATCACACATATACCCTGGCCAGATACCATCACATATATACCCTGGCCAGATACCATCACACACACATACCCTGGCCAGATACCATCACACACACACATACCCTGGCCAGATACCATCACACACACACATACCCTGGCCTGATACCATCACACACACACATACCCTGGCCAGATACCATCACACACACACATACCCTGGCCAGATACCATCACACACACACATACCCTGTCCAGATACCATCACACATATACCCTGGCCAGATACCATCACACATATACCCTGGCCAGATACCATTACACATATACCCTGTCCAGATACCATCACACATATAACCTTGCCAGATACCATCACACATATAACCTGGCCAGATACCATCACACATATAACCTGGCCAGATACCATCACACATATACCCTGGCCAGATACCATCACCATATACCCTGGCCAGATACCATCACACATACACCCTGGCCAGATACCATCACACATACACCCTGGCCAGATACCATCACACATATACCCTGGCCAGATACCATCACACATATACCCTGGCCAGATACCATCACACACATACCCTGGCCAGATACCATCACACATACTCTGGCCAGATACCATCACACACATACCCTGGCCAGATACCATCACACATACCCTGGCCAGATACCATCACAAACATACCCTGGCCAGATACCATCACACATACCCTGGCCAGACACCATCACACATACCCTGGCCAGATACCATCACACATACCCTGGCCAGATACCATCACACATACCCTGGCCAGATACCATCACATGTACCCTGGCCAGATACCATCACACATACCCTGGCCAGATCCAGATTCAGTTAGTGCTCTAACAGTGTTTTGTCATCCTGGGGATGTAAAGGGTTCACATTTTAGTTGTTGAGCGAGCCTGATTCAAAATCAACAAAATGTTTGATGTTCACCCACGACTGATTACTTCCGGCGCCGACAGAGATGGCCGCCTCGCTTCGCGTTCCTAGGAAACTATGCAGTTTTTTAACGTGTTATTTCTTACATTAGTACCCCAGGTCATCTTAGGTTTCATTACATACAGTCGAGAAGAACTACTGAATATAAGATCAGCGTCAACTCACCATCAGTACGACCAAGAATCTGTTTTTCGCGACGCGGATCCTGTGTTCTGCCTTACAAACAGGACAACGGAGTGGATTCCATGCAGCGACCCAAAAAGAGGGAAACGAGGCGGTCTTCTGGTCAGACTCCGGAGACGGGCACACCGTGCACCACTCCCTAGCATTCTTCTTGCCAATGTCCAGTCTCTTGACAACAAGGTTGATGAAATCCGAGCAAGGGTAGTTTCCAGAGGGACATCAGAGACTGCAACGTTCTTTGCTTCACGGAGACATGGCTCACTGGAGAGACGCTATCCGAGGCGGTGCAGCCAACGGGTTTCTCCACGCATCGCGCCGACAGAAACAAACATCTTTCTGGTAAGAAGAGGGGCGGGGGCGTATGCCTTATGGCTAACGTGACATGGTGTGATGAAAGAAACATATAGGAACTCAAATCCTTCTGTTCACCTGATTTAGAATTCCTCACAATCAAATGTAGACCGCATTATCTACCAAGAGAACTCTCTTCGATTATAATCACAGCCGTATATATCCCCCCCCAAGCAGACACATCGATGGCTCTGAACGAACTTTATTTAACTCTCTGCAAACTGGAAACTATTTATCCGGAGGCTGCATTCATTGTAGCTGGGGATTTTAACAAGGCTAATCTGAAAACAAGACTCCCTAAATTTTATCAGCATGTCGATTGCGCAACCAGGGGTGGAAAGACCTTGGATCATTGTTACTCTAACTTCCGCGACGCATATAAGGCCCTGCCCCGCCCCCCTTTCGGAAAAGCTGACCACGACTCCATTTTGTTGAACCCTGCCTACAAACAGAAACTAAAACAAGAGGCTCCCACGCTGAGGTCTGTCCAACGCTGGTCCGACCAAGCTGACTCCACACTCCAAGACTGCTTCCATCACGTGGACTGGGACATGTTTCGTATTGCGTCAGATAACAATATTGACGAATACGCTGATTCGGTGTGCGAGTTCATTAGAACATGCGTTGAAGATGTCGTTCCCATAGCAACGATTAAAACATTCCCTAACCAGAAACCGTGGATTGATGGCAGCATTCGTGTGGAACTGAAAGCGCGAACCACTGCTTTTAATCAGGGCAAGGTGTCTGGTAACATGACCGAATACAAACAGTGCAGCTATTCCCTCCGCAAGGCTATCAAACAAGCTAAGCGTCAGTACAGAGACAAAGTAGAATCTCAATTCAACGGCTCAGACACAAGAGGCATGTGGCAGGGTCTACAGTCAATCACGGACTACAGGAAGAAATCCAGCCCAGTCACGGACCAGGATGTCTTGCTCCCAGGCAGACTAAATAACTTTTTTGCCCGCTTTGAGGACAATACAGTGCCACTGACACGGCCTGCAACGAAAACATGTGGTCTCTCCTTCACTGCAGCCGAGGTGAGTAAAACATTTAAACGTGTTAACCCTCGCAAGGCTGCAGGCCCAGACGGCATCCCCAGCCGCGCCCTCAAAGCATGCGCAGACCAGCTGGCCGGTGTGTTTACGGACATATTCAATCAATCCCTATACCAGTCTGCTGTTCCCACATGCTTCAAGAGGGCCACCATTGTTCCTGTTCACAAGAAAGCTAAGGTAACTGAGCTAAACGACTACCGCCCCATAGCACTCACATCCGTCATCATGAAGTGCTTTGAGAGACTAGTCAAGGACCATATCACCTCCACCCTACCTGACACCCTAGACCCACTCCAATTTGCTTACCGCCCAAATAGGTCCACAGACGATGCAATCTCAACCACACTGCACACTGCCCTAACCCATCTGGACAAGAGGAATACCTATGTGAGAATGCTGTTCATCGACTACAGCTCGGCATTCAACACCATAGTACCCTCCAAGCTCGTCATTAAGCTCGAGACCCTGGGTCTCGACCCCGCCCTGTGCAACTGGGTACTGGACTTCCTGACGGGCCGCCCCCAGGTGGTGAGGGTAGGCAACAACATCTCCTCCCCGCTGATCCTCAACACTGGGGCCCCACAAGGGTGCGTTCTGAGCCCTCTCCTGTACTCCCTGTTCACCCACGACTGCGTGGCCACGCACGCCTCCAACTCAATCATCAAGTTTGCGGACGACACAACAGTGGTAGGCTTGATTACCAACAACGACGAGACGGCCTACAGGGAGGAGGTGAGGGCCCTCGGAGTGTGGTGTCAAGAAAATAACCTCACACTCAACGTCAACAAAACTAAGGAGATGATTGTGGACTTCAGGAAACAGCAGAGGGAACACCCCCCTATCCACATCGATGGAACAGTAGTGGAGAGGGTAGCAAGTTTTAAGTTCCTCGGCATACACATCACAGACAAACTGAATTGGTCCACTCACACAGACAGCATTGTGAAGAAGGCGCAGCAGCACCTCTTCAACCTCAGGAGGCTGAAGAAATTTGGCTTGTCACCAAAAGCACTCACAAACTTCTACAGATGCACAATCGAGAGCATCCTGTCGGGCTGTATCACCGCCTGGTACGGCAACTGCTCCGCCCTCAACCGTAAGGCTCTCCAGAGGGTAGTGAGGTCTGCACAACGCATCACCGGGGGCAAACTACCTGCCCTCCAGGTCACCTACACCACCCGATGTTACAGGAAGGCCATAAAGATCATCAAGGACATCAACCACCCGAGCCACTGCCTGTTCACCCCGCTATCATCCAGAAGGCGAGGTCAGTACAGGTGCATCAAAGCTGGGACCGAGAGACTGAAAAACAGCTTCTATCTCAAGGCCATCAGACTGTTAAACAGCCACCACTAACACTGAGTGGCTGCTGCCAACACACTGACTCAACTCCAGCCACTTTAATAATTTGATTGATAATTGATAGGAAATGATGTAAATATATCACTAGCCACTTTAAACAATGCTACCTTATATAATGTTACTTACCCTACATTATTCATCTCACATGCATACGTATATACTGTACTCTATATCATCGACTGCATCCTTATGTAATACATGTATCACTAGCCACTTTAACTATGCCACTTTGTTTACATACTCATCTCATATGTATATACTGTACTCAATATCATCTACTGTATCTTTCCTATGCTGCTCTGTACCATCACTCATTCATATATCTTTATGTACATATTCTTTATCCCCTCACACTGTGTATAAGACAGTAGTTTTGGAATTGTTAGTTAGATTACTTGTTGGTTATTACTGCATTGTCGGAACTAGAAGCACAAGCATTTCGCTACACTCGCATTAACATCTGCTAACCATGTGTATGTGAAAAATAAAATTTGATTTGATTTGATGAGTGGAATCGTTAGTGTATTGCTATGGCAACAACTAAAATGGGAACCCCTTTTATGGTCCCCGGGACCAGGATGAAGAAACGGCTGCTATTGCAGGTGCCCGTTATGTAGGAAGATCTCCTTAGCGATAGCTAACTTCCCAACATTATTTTACCTCACATTTAGAAATCAAAGTTAGACTGCAGGCTGTTTTTTCTCTCTCTCTTGTTTCTAACCTTGGTTTACCTTGAGGTTGAGTGCTCTGACCTCGATCTCAGAGGTACACTTCCTGATGATGAAGGGGATCCCATCTGGGCTGTTCTTAGCTGCCTGGGTGAAGTCTATCCCAAACAGCTGTAGTCTTCCCTGCAGCCTCTTATGACCACACTGGATGGCCAGGGTCTCCAGACACTTCTTATGACAGGCCAGGGAGCACTGAGACAGACAGGGAGAGACATGGGAAAGGTGACTGGTACGAATCACACTTTGGAGCAATTATTTATATCTTCTACTTTGAGCCCCAGTAGCACCCCCCCCCCACCAGCAGCCTCAACAGCCCCCAGCCCCCAACAGCAGCCCCCAGCCCCACCAGCATCCCCCAGCCCCAACAGCAGCCCCAACAGCTGCCCCCAGCCCCAACAGCAGCCCCCCCAGCCCCCAGCCCTAACAGCCCCAACAGCAGCCCCCAGCCCCAGACCCAACAGCAGCCCCAGCCCCAACAGCAGCCCCCAGCCCCAACAGCAGCCCCCAGCCCCAACAGCAGCCCCCAGCCCCAACAGCAGCCTCCAGCCCCACCAGCAGCCCCCAGCCCCAACAGCAGTCCCCACCCCCACCAGCAGCCCCAACAGCAGCCCCCAGCCCCACCAGCCCCAACAGCAGCCCCAACAGCAGCCCCCAGCCCCAACAGCAACCCCCAGCCCCACCAGCAGCCCCAACAGCAGCCCCCAGCCCCACCAGCAGCCCCTAGCCACACCAGCAGCCCCCAGCCCCGCCAGCCCCAACAGCAGCCCCCAGCCCCAACAGCAGCCCCCAGCCCCAACAGCAGCCCCCCCAGCCCCAACAGCAGCCCCCAGCCCACCCAGACACCCCAGCCCCAACAGCAGCCCCCAGCCCCAACAGCAACCCCCAGCCCCAACAGCAGCCCCCAGCCCCAACAGCAGCCCCCAGCCCCAACAGCAGCCCCCCCAGCCCCAACAGCAGCCCCCAGCCCCAACAGCAGCCCCCAGCCCCAACAGCAGCCCCCACAGCCCCAACAGCAGCCCCCAGCCCCCCCGGAGCTTGTGTGTGCTATCGGTTTATTTCTACCTCTTCACATTCTGCTCCGTGGAAAACCACCAGACTGTCACACTCCCTGCACTTAGACGGCGCTCTGAGTTTCCTCAGCTTGTGTGTCTGAGACGCCTTGGACATCTGGGCGTTACGAAACGGACCAGGGGAACCGTCTGCCTCGGTCACCATCTCACCCAGACCTGAGAGGGGAGGGAGAGGAGAGAGAGAGAGAGCAAAGAGAGAGAGAGGGAGAGAGAGCAAAGAGAGAGGGAGAGAGAGCAAAGAGAGAGAGAGAGAGAGAGAGAGAGAGCAAAGAGAGAGAGAGCAAAGAAAGAGAGAGAGAGCAAAGAGAGAGAGAGAGAGCAGAGAGAGAGAGAGAGAGAGAGAGAGAGCAAAGAGAGAGAGAGAGCAAAGAAAGAGAGAGAGCAAAGAAAGAGAGAGAGCAAAGAAAGAGAGAGAGCAAAGAAAGAGGGAGAGCAAAGAAAGAGGGAGAGCAAAGAAAGAGGGAGAGCAAAGAAAGAGAGAGAACAGAGAGAGAACAAAGAGAGAACAAAGAGAGAGAGAGGTTCTTAGTATTGTATTTTACAGATCTATTTCTAAGTCCTTAGAAATAGAACTATCTGTAAACAAACGGGCCATATCACTTCTGCTAATCTTCACACAATAATGATATATATATACACACACACACACAAAGTATTACAACAACCTATATTGGTCTAATCAGATCCGTTCCTTAAACCAGAATATCCACAATAATAAAGCACAGAATTAGAGTTGTATTGAGTTGGTTAAAACCCGTGCGGAGCCCCTGACACCTCGAACAGTTGATCAAAAACACAAACACATTCTCCTGTGGAGAGAGAGGTCAGGCTAAAGACAGGAACTAGCTAGCTGGGGACGCAAGCCAAAACCAACACACCTCATCTCACTCGCTACAGCTGTGCACAGAGTAAAACATTTGGTCTGAGGGTTACATGCAAGCAGGCACACCAAAACAACTTCAGACCTTCTCTTTCACACCTTCTCTTTAGACTGTCTGTCTGTCTGTCTGACTGTCTGTCTGTCTGACTGTCTGACTGTCTGACTGTCTGTCTGACTGTCTGTCTGACTGTCTGTCTGTCTTACCGTTGTCTGAGTATGGTTGTCTCTCGTCCAGGTCGTCTGCTGAGGACATGGTGCCAGTGGAGGGGGTTCTGGGTAGTCTGCGTTTAAAGTCACCTGACAACAGGAAGTAAAAAAAAAAACTTCCTCAAAACTCACATTAAACAATTAGCAACGTCATTTAACTCACTGAAAAAAACAAACAGTCGTTGTATAGATCAGACCATTCTCTTTTCCTGTAGAATTGTTTTTAGTGAATTGATAAAACATACACATTTGCTATTACATGATAACCATCACATTTTTTTTAACAGCGTATACACACATAGTATTATACTCAGCAAACATTGACACGATTGTGGGCAAAAATATTGGCCAATGTGGAGCTGGATGAGCCAAGGCTGTTGGCCCCAAGGGCAGGCCTTCACTTATCCTGAAATAAACCCTTCACGATCAGCTGCCTGTTTACACTTAAAAAGTTTATCATATGTCACATGCACTTCAAAGTCATTTTTTGACTAACTTCCTTATTGGCAGTGTGCGAGATCAACTGTTTCCAAATGGAATCTCACAGTAGTGGTTACACCAAAATACCTCAGAACTACAGGGATTTATCTGTAGAAAAATAGATATATATATTCTGAGAAAATTGGCTTTAAAGTTGCTCAACCCTCATCGGTTTAAATGGTGTCAGCAATTGTTATTATCTTGCGTTCTGTTTTTAACTTACACGCCAATTCATGTTATAAAACCATGACCCCAAAGATTCTAATGAGCCCCCGCCTCATTATGAAGTAGCTCGGCTTGGTATAGGCTGGCCCGTGTCGGGGTCGCTGGCCCGTGTAGGGGGGCGCTGGCCCGTGTCGGGGACGCTGGCCCGTGTTCGTGGGACGCTGGCCCGTGTTCGGGGGACGCTGGCCCGTGTTCGGGGACGCTGGCCCTTGTCGGGGGTGCTGGCCCGTGTTCGGCTGGTGTGGGCTAGCCCCTGTCTACCCTGCCCACCAAATACCCACATGGGGCCAATGGGGTCATGTTAGTTGGGATAATGAGCCATGGGTAAATCATAATGAACCGTAGCACTGATGGGGCTACATGTTCCCATACCTGGGCTGACAATTGGGGGCGTCCACGGATGGAGACTCACTGTTTCCTCTAGCGCTCTCTGTCTCACTAGACATTCCCTCGTCTTAACTACCTGATTCCCAGGCTCTCAACGGGCCCCTCTCAGACCTGGAGGAGAGACCTCTACAACCCAACGAGAGTGGAACAGGAACTGGAAGAGGAAAACCTGTGTCTTTGTCACAACTTTGCCACCAATGTGGCAAAAAAGGTAGAGCTCCCATACTGCATTTTATTTTAATACACTTGTATTGAACCTTTATTTAACTAGGCAAGTTATTTACAAATGACGGGCCAAATCCGGACGACGCTGGGCCAATTATGGGACTCCCAATCGCAGCCGCATGTGATACAGCCTGGAATCGAACCAGGGACTGTAGTGACGCATCTAGTACTGAGATGCAGTACCTTTAGACCGCTGGGCCACTCGGGAGCCGAATACTTCTCAGATCCTCTAAGATCATAAGATCCTGTCTGTCTCACTTGTCGTCTCCTACTAGCTCTGACTTTGCTGATAGCTTCGTTAAAATGAGGAGAAATGTCTCACCTGGCTATTTTAAGATTAATCCACTAACTAAATTGCTTTGGGTAAGAGCGTCTGGGGGTTAGGTGATCATTTGAGATAATTTCACATTGTCTATCCTCACCTGCTCTGGGCCAACTGGCTGCCATCATAGAGGCTAAACTGGGACATCTGGTATTGGTAAAAAAATATATATAAAAGTAGCCTGGCTCTTAGAAATCTTCGGCTTCAGATCAGTTCAGTCAACTCTGTGACCCCAACAGGCGATTCAGCTTGTCCTAACACATATACATATACACAGGTGTACTCCACCACACTGCCGGTGTACTGTACTAATATACTATACTACAGTGTACTCTACTACTGGTGTACTGTACTAATATACTATACTACAGTGTACTACACTACTGGTGTACTGTACTAATATACTATACTACAGTGTACTATACTACCGGTGTACTGTACTAATATACTATACTACAGTGTACTATACTACTGGTGTACTGAACTACAAAACTATTATACTGTGCTGTGCTATACTGGTGTACTCCACACTGCCCTTTCCACCTGGACAAAAGGAACACCTATGTGAGAATGCTATTCATTGACTACAGCTCAGCGTTCAACCCATTGTGCCCTCAAAGCTCATCAGTAAGCTAAGGACTCTGGGACTAAACACCCCCCTCTGCAACTGGATCCTGGACTTCCTGACAGGCTGCCCCCCAGGTGGTGAGGGTAGGTAACAACACATCCGCCACGCTGATCCTCAACACTGGGGCCCCTCAGGGATGCCTGCTTAGTCCCCTCCTGTACTCCCTGTTCACCCACGACTTCGTGGCCAAGCACTACTCCAACACCATCATTAAGTTTGCTGACAACAACAATGGTAGGTGTGATCACCGACAACGATGAGACAGCCGATAGGGAGGTGGTCAGAGACCACACCTTTTCCCCCTCAAGAGACTGAAAAGATTTGGCATGGGTCCCCAGACTCTCAAAAAATGTGTACTTTTCTTTACAGCATTGTACTACTGGTGTACTGTACTACTGGTGTACTATACTGTGTTGTACAATAGTGTACTACTGGTGTACTGTACTACTGGTGTACTATACTGTGTTGTACTATATTGTACAACTGGTGTACTATACTGTACTACAGGTGTACTATACTGTACTACTAGTATACTATACTACTATACTGTGTTGTACTATATTGTACTACTGGTGTACTATATTGTACTACTGGTGTACTATATTGTACTACTGGTGTACTGTACTACTACACTGTGCTTTACTATACTACTGTACCTTGTATGCATGTCTGTGTACTTTCATGTCTGTCTGACTCTACCTTGTATGTCTGTGGCGCTGTTGGACCTCTTCCCAGGTCGCGACCCCAGGGGACTGTCCACCTCGTCCCCACTCAGGACGTCATCGGAGGTCAGGGACACCTGGGACAAGTTACCATGGGAACTCGTGCTGCCCAGCGAACGCTTGCTGAACAAAGCAAACCTGGAGGGAGACAGAGACACAGTCAATATTTTTGAAAACTAACTCGAGGCGAAAGCTTAACTCCCATTTTTGAGACAATCCCATGCTTGAGACTTCCCTGGTTTACATGACAACAGCAACAACACAGGGGATGAGGACCTCCCTGGTTTACATGACAACAGCAACAACACAGGGGATGAGGACTTCCCTGGTTTACATGACAACAGCAACAACACAGGGGATGAGGACTTCCCTGGTTTACATGACAACAGCAACAACACAGGGGATGAGGACAGCCTGAAGACAACTCTGAATCTAGTCTAAATGATGAAAGTGATTGTGAATCAGTGGCTGAAGGTGTTCACAACAACCACTTCATAGAACAGTGAGTGGAGTTAGCTGGTAAAAAATAAAGAAAAAGACTCTTACGAGGCAACATTTTTGTGTTCGTTTAAAAGGCAGAGGGAGAACCTCACGCTCACAATCTCCTCTGCTGCATTCAGCGCTCGCCACAGATATTTCATCAGGAAGGGCATGAATTCTACACACACTTTTTCCTCTTACAGACTTTCTCTCTCCCTAAATGAGAGAGATTAGGTTTACAAACGAGTGACCCGCCCTGCCTCACCCTGACCCGCCCTGCCTCACCCGCCCTGCCTCACCCAGACCCGCCCTGCCTCACCCTGACCCGCCGTGCCTCACCCTGACCCGTCCTGCCTCACCCTGACCCGCTCTGCCTCACCCGCCCTGCCTCACCCTGACCCGCCGTGCCTCACCCTGACCCGCCCTGCCTCACCCGCCCTGCCTCACCCTGACCCGCCGTGCCTCACCCGCCGTGCCTCACCCTGTATCGCCCTGCCTCACCCTGACCCGCCCTGCCTCACCCTGACCCGCCGTGCCTCACCCTGACCCGCTATCCTCTTTCTGAGCAGTGAGCAGATTTCTACAGTAGGGTTATCCTCTATCTGAGCAGATTTCTACAGTAGGGTTACAGTACAGAAGATAGAAGTTTACAAGGGAAAGCCCCACCGTCAAACGAAAAGCATGTTGGTTAGTCTCTAGCAAACATCAAACTATAATAAACACCTATATCAACATTATTACTAGACCAAAACAAAACAAGAACTGAAAACAAAACTAACATGGTTTTTGGTTGTTGTTGTCGTTCCAAAATGGTGGCCAAATGACTGTTTGCTTATATTATTCAATACCATGGACTGCCACCTTGCTATGCAGGAGGAGCTCGTGAGTTCCAAAGATCCTGAGAGATATTACTCTGTCTGACACCTAACTCAGTCCTCCTGAGGCTAGAGAGATATGAAACTATTCTAGAAGGAAGTACGTAAGGATAGTGTACTACTATTGGCAGGGCGTGGCAGTGGGCGTGGCCAATGGCTCGGTCTAGACCAAACATTTTAGAGGCACTCCTCTGGGTCGCAGAGACGAAATGTTGCTGTTTTAAAAAAAAAAGTTCTGAAATTCTACACCTTTTTGCATTAGGGTTGAAAGAAAATGTGCAGTTTTAAAGCTAATTTCCTGGATTGAAACACCTTTTTTGCGACCTGGCCAAGATAAAGCAAAGCAGTTCGACACATACAACAGAGTTACACATGGAGTAAAACAAACATACAGTCAATAATGCTTTCTGAGTGACTCAAACATTTCCAACAAAATCCCCATGCCACGACAAAAAAAATCCTGAATTCATAAAATATTTTTTAAATTTTTTATTTGAGATTCTCCCTGACTCTTTAATTCCTGTGATTGATAGATTATCTCAGATTATCTCATTTATAAATATATAGCTCCATTATTTTTTATTCATACTTTATATCTGATTTTAGTTGTTTAAGTTTACACTGGAAACATTTTACCATCCCAATAATTAGTCTGCCAAATACTTTACAATGCAGAAAAAAAGTCCTGTATGGGCCCTGGTCTAAAGTAGTGCACTATATAGGGAATAGGGTGCCATAGGGCTCTGGTCTAAAGTAGTGCACTATATAGGGAATAGGGTGCCATAGGACTCTGGTCTAAAGTAGTGCACTATGTAGGGAATAGGGTGCAGTTGGGTGACTATATAAGGAAGTGTTATTGACTTTACCGTCCGTCAACGGAGAAGGACTCCATGTGTATCTGATCTTTGGGTAGATTTCTGACAAACTCGGCGTATTTCTGTCCAGGCTCGTACATCTTCGCGTTTTCACACAGGGCCTGGTAGTGGCCGGGGAGAGGCACGGTCTGGGCCTGCTGCAGCTGGAACCAGTTGACGGTCACCTGGAGGGATATACAGTTAGAGAACCCCAAACTCTGGTGCTGTACTCATGTTGTGTACGGTCCCTGATCCATCAATAACTATATCCTGTGGCCTACTGTGTAACTCTGTGTTGTTTGTTTGTGTCGCACTGCTTTGCTTAATCTTAGCCAGGACGCAGTTGTAAATGAGAACTTGTGGCCTACATGGTTAAATAAAAGGTGATCTGGCCTACCTGGTTAAATAAAGGTGATCTGGTCTACCTGGTTAAATAAAGGTGATCTGGCCTACATGGTTAAATAAAAGGTGAACTGGCCTACCTGGTTAAATAAAGGTGAACTGGCCTACCTGGTTAAATAAAGGTGAACTGGCCTACATGGTTAAATAAAAGGTGAACTGGCCTACCTGGTTAAATAAAGGTGAACTGGCCTACCTGGTTAAATAAAGGTGATCTGGCCTACCTGGTTAAATAAAGGTGAACTGGCCTACCTGGTTAAATAAAGGTGATCTGGTCTACCTGGTTAAATAAAGGTGAACTGGCCTACCTGGTTAAATAAAAGGTGATTTTTATTTTTTTTTTTTTTAACTCACAGCTTTGAGTGTGAGGTCACACTGAGCCAGCAGTTCTCTGATCTGAGTGAGGATGTCTGTCTTGGTGCTGGCCAGCTCTGCCCTCCTGGCTCCTGCATCAGCTACACAGGATCTGTAGTGGTCCCTCGCATCCTCAGCCTGAGAGACAGGGAGGAGAGACAACATTAGAACTCAAGGTTAGAGAAGCAGGAACTGGAGGCTTGTCGGTCACAGAGCTGACTGGGGGAAATATAGTGGGAGTGACCTTGCAAATGGGTCAGATTCACCTACTGCTGTTGGGCCCTTAATCAAGGAACTTAACATAACAGATTTTTCTAAATTGGACAATAAAGCATAGCCTATTGACTGCAGTTAATTGGAAATGATCAGGCCTTCTTCCATACCTTCTGTAGAGCCTCCTCCTCCAGTTTCCTCTTCTTGTCCAGCTGTCTGGGCTGTTCCTCCTGGGAGCGGCTGGCTGACGACTGGGCCTTCTGGTACTCGTCTGTCCTCTGGGTCTGGGCCCACTGGGCCTTACGCAGCGCCGCCTCGGACTCTTGCTGCACGGGAGAGGGGCGATACACACAGGTGAGTGAAGTAACACACACACACACACACACACACACACACACACACACAGGTGAGTGAAGTAACACACACACACACACACACAAGCGAGTGAAGTAACACACACACACAGGTGAGTGAAGTAACACACACACAGGTGAGTGAAGTAACACACACACAGGTGAGTGAAGTAACACACACACAGGTGAGTGAAGTAACACACACACAGGTGAGTGAAGTAACACACACACACAGAGAAAGGCAGAGTGACAGAAGTCTCACAAACCATTTTTTTCTGTTCTCTCTGCCACTGCTCGTTAAGGTCTTTCCTCAGTTTGTCCAGCTCAGTCCTTCTGGACAACAGCGGCTACAGGACGCACACAGAGGCACAACATAGAGGATTGTGTACATAGCACTTCTTTCACAAATTATTTTAAACACAAATGAAAAATGTTGCCTTGTCAGAGGTCAGATCACCGTCGATCGCTACATTATTGAGTCTTGAAGGTTTGTTAGTCCTACCTGTAGGAATGTGTTCTAGAGCGTCAGTTCTGCGTCAGTCCTACCTGTAGGAATGTGTTCTAGAGCGTCAGTCCTGCGTCAGTCCTACCGGTAGGAATGTGTTCTAGAGCGTCAGTCCTACCTGTAGGAATGTGTTCTAGAGCGTCAGTCCTACCTGTAGGAATGTGTTCTAGAGCGTCAGTCCTACCTGTAGGAATGTGTTCTAGAGCGTCAGTCCCACCTGTACTAGTGTGTTCTAGAGCGTCAGTCCTACCTGTAGGAATGTGTTCCAGAGTGTCAGTCCTACCTGTAGGAATGTGTTCTAGAGCGCCAGTCCTACCTGTAGGAATGTGTTCCAGAGTGTCAGTCCTACCTGTAGGAATGTGTTCTAGAGTGTCAGTCCTACCTGTAGGAATGTGTTCTAGAGCGTCAGTTCTACCTGTAGGAATGTGTTCTAGAGCGTCAGTCCTACCTGTAGGAATGTGTTCTAGAGTGTCAGTCCTACCTGTACTAGTGTGTTCTAGAGCGTCAGTCCTACCTGTAGGAATGTGTTCTAGAGCGTCAGTCCTACCTGTAGGAATGTGTTCTAGAGTGTCAGTCCTACCTGTAGGAATGTGTTCTAGAGCGTCAGTCCTACCTGTAGGAATGTGTTCTAGAGCGTCAGTCCTACCTGTAGGAATGTGTTCTAGAGTGTCAGTCCTACCTGTAGGAATGTGTTCTAGAGCGTCAGTCCTACCTGTAGGAATGTGTTCTAGAGTGTCAGTCCTACCTGTAGGAATGTGTTCTAGAGCGTCAGTCCTACCTGTACTAGTGTGTTCTAGAGCGTCAGTCCTACCTGCATGAATTTGTTGGTCTGCAGGGCAGTGGCAGTCTGCAGGAGGAGTTGGCTGTACTCTGTGTCATTCTTAAACGTAGAGATATAGGTCTCCCTGAATGGCATGTAGTCCTGTGGGCCAGACAAACAGACATTAAGAAAAATGTAATTAGTCACATTCTCTTCTCGTGTGTTCAAAGAGAGACTGAACACACCGATTCCACGTTTCTCTGTTGCTCATTTAAGAAAAACGAGATTTCAGGTTTTTTTAGGGGATGTGGTTATATGAGGCAGTTACTGATGGGTTTTTCCCCCATGAGACAAATTAGGAACCAAATGAGGGTCACTTCCTCAAAATAGTCAGGATGTCTAAGGGAACTCATGAAAATATTTCATTCATTTTGACAAAGGGTTTTTAGTCGAGCAATTTTACATCTAGCCAAGATGTTTGGTGAAGTATTTCTCAAGAGACAAAATGTGCACTGTGTCGTCTTATTTAAACGATGTCCGACCCACTGCGTTGCTGGACCAGTCTGTCTCACCGTAGAGATAGAGAGCAATGACTGCAGCTGTTTATCCCGAGCTAGTGGGCATTGCTGAAAAAAAAAATCTAAACCCAACCCTCAAGTAAGTCATGACGAACTCACACAAAAAAAAACTCTGTTTTGGATGAGACTGACTTCATGAACCAAAATTAATCCAATTTAACATTTTTGTAGTAAATGTCGACACTACAATAAAATGTTTGACTAATATCGATGCACATTTTCTATCAGGACGTTTTCAATCAGTGAAGTTGTCATCAGTTGCACTTTAAGTTTAAGAGGGAGGAGGGTATTAAGCTATGTTTTAGTCTGTTTAGCTGCAGTTTTCAAGCATAGATACACTGTGTACAAAACATTAGGAACACCTGCTCTTTCCATGACAGACCACACCAGGTGAATGTAGGTTAAATCCACTTCAAATCAGTGTTTATGAAGGGGTGGAGACGGGTTAGAGAAGGCTTTTTAAGCTTTTGAGATAATTGGGACATGGATTGTGTATGTGTGCCATTCAGAGGGTGAATGACAAAATGTTGAAGTGCCTTTAAACAGGGCATGGTGGTAGGTGCCAGGCGCACTGGTTTGAAAAAAAAATAAAAAAACAGTCAACTTGACACAACTGTGGGAAGCATTGGAGTCAACATGGACCAGCATCCCTGTGGAACGCTTTGGACACCTTGTAGAGTCCATGTCCTGACGAATTGAGGCTGTTCTGAGGGCAAAGGGACTCAATGCTTGGAAGGTGTTCCTAATATTTTGTACACCCAGCGTATATCCGTGGTCTGTGCTTGTGTTCAATTATTCTAAAACATATTACCTGTTGACTCGCAAGCATCTTTGCAGATTCTGCCATTTTGGCACAGCTCTTGGCACATTCGATGTCTGGGGGGGAGAGATATAGCAGATAAGTCAGTGGATGTGTTGTTGACAGGGTTCACAAATTTGTAAGCATGTCCATCCACTAAAATGTAGCGTTAAGATTTCCCTTCACTGGAACTAAGGTGCCTAGCCCGAACCATGAAAAACAGCCCCAGACCATTATTCCTCCTCCACCAAACTTTACAGTTGGCACTATGCATTCGGGCAGGCAGTGTTCTCCTGGCATCCGCCAAACCAAGATTCTTCCATCGAACTGCCAGATGGTGAAGTGTGATTCATCACTCCAGAGAACATGTTTCCACTGCTCCAGAGTCCAATGGCAGTGAGCTTTACACCACTCCAGTCGACGCTTGGCATAGGTGCATGGTGATCATAGGCTTGTGTGCGGATGCTTGGCCACGGAGACCCATTTCATGAAGCTCCTGACGAATAGTTATTAACTGATGTTGCTTCCAGAGACAGTTTGGAACTCGGTAGTGAGTGTTGTAACCGAGGACAGATGATTTTTACGAGCTACGCACTTCAACACTCAACGGTCCCTTTCTGTGAGCCTGTGTGGTCTACCACTTCACGTCTGAGTCGTTGTTGCTCCTAGACGTTTCCACTTCACAATAACAGTACTTACAGTTGACCGGGGCAGCTCTAGCAGAGCAGAAATTTAACAAACTGACTTGTTGGAAAGGTGGCATCCTATGACGATGCCACGTTAAAAGTCACTGAGCTCTTCAATAAAGGCCATTCTACTGCCAATATACGTCTATGGAGATCGCATGGCTGTGTGCTCAATTTTATACACCAGTCAGCAACGGGTGTGGCTGAATTAGCCGAATCCACTAATTTGAAGGGGTGTCCACATACTTCTGTATATATAGTGTATGTCCACTAACATGGATGTCTAGCTCAGTTTAAGCAGTTCTGCTTAAACCTCCACAGCGACGTGACAGACTGATCAACAACTACAGGAAGTGTTTGGTTGGAGTCATTGCAGCTACAGTAAATTCCTCCACAGCGACGTGAGAGACTGATCAACAACTACAGGAAGTGGTTGGTTGGAGTCATTGCAGCTAAAGGTGGACTGATCAACTACAGGAAGTGACTACAGGAGTCATTGCTGCTAAAAGGTGGACTGATCAACTACCTACAGGAAGTGGTTGGTTGGAGTCATTGCTGCTAAAAGGTGGACTGATCAACTACAGGAAGTGGTTGGTTGGAGTCATTGCTGCTAAAAGGTGGACTGATCAACTACAGGAAGTGGTTGGTTGGAGTCATTGCTGCTAAAAGGTGGCACAACCAGTTACTGAGTGTAAAGGGGACAATAACGTTTTCCACACCGGGGAATTGGGTGTTACTCATAACTTGTTAATTAAATGAATGAAATGAGTATCAGCATTTTGATTGCATTTATTTCATTAGTAGGTTTTGACTGAAGATCTGAGGTAAATACTGATATGATTTGGGCCTGGGCTATTTTCTAGCCAGGTGTGTATGTGTGAGCCGTGTATGTGTGAGCCGTGTATGTGTGTGTAGGTCATGCGTGTGTGCATGCTTGCAGGTGAATGCATGTGTCTAACTAACCCAGTCCCAGGCGTTTGTCGACCCAGGCCAGCAGATCTTTGGTGTACTTAGACCAGGCCTTGGCATAGAGCAGAGCCGACTCCACCCCGCTGTCGTTCTTCTGCAGCGTCAGGTCAACATCCTCCTCCTCCTCCTCCTCAGACAGCGCCACCTCTGGGCCTGGATATGAAGTACAAGAGGAGCATCTATCATACAGTATCTACTGTTGTTACAGTACATGCTAACCACATGGGGGGAGGGGGGTTCCTAACCACATTGGGGGGGGGGGGGTTCCTAACCACATGGGAGGGGTGAGGGGGGGGGTTCCTAACCACATTGGGGGGGGGGGGGGGGTTCCTAACCACATTGGGGGGGGTGAGGGGGGGGGGGGGGTTCCTAACCACATTGGGGGGGATGAGGGGGAGGTTCCTAACCACATGGGGGGGGGGGGTTCCTAACCACAGCGTTGGACTAGTAACCGGAAGATTGCAAGTTCAAATCCCCGAGCTGACAAGGTACAAATCTGTCGTTCTGCCCCTGAACAGGCAGTTAACCCACTGTTCCTAGGCAGTCATTGAAAATAAGAATTTGTTCTTAACTGACTTGCCTAAGCTAAGAGAAATGTTGCAGTCTTAAAGCTAATTTCAGCAATGTCTTTTGCTTGACTAATGTTCAGAGCGGAAAAATTTAAAATAAATACTGAAACCAACGTTGTTATTCTTACGGAAGCAATTTTACTTATGTCGGCAATTTCTGTGATTAGGCTACGTTCCTGTAGATGCTTTTGTTCTAAAACCCTTATTTGGTCAACAATAACGTGCATTAACCTGCAATGAAAGTATCTGCCCTGCTGCCTCTGCCCTGCTGGCTCTCACTCCCACTCCCCCCTTTTGCACACAAAGTGAAGGGAGAGATGCATTCTGATAAGAGCATTACTGACAGTCGAGCAACAATTCAAAATGTAATTGTGGGAAAGACAAACGTTTTAACTACAGTTTCTGTTTATATATTTATATATATATAAAAAGGAGGTTCTCAGCTTTATTTGAGTATTATAATTATTTCTCAACTGTTAATATAGAGGAAATATAGAGGAAATAACACCACTTTACAAACAGAGAAAGTCATTGAGACGATCCGGCAGAGGAATGGATGCAAAATTGTTAGATGAATTGCATGGATACCTAGCAACAATATATTTAAAAGTTTGCAAAATAGCTAATGTGTTTTGAGTTCCCACTTCCTCGGGTGGTAAATGGTGTTGCATATAACCTAGGACAAACAAAAAAAACAAACATGCAAAAATAATCTCTAACGAGACAAAAACACATCTGATTATTCTGGATCCCTACTGTTGACATCAAAATATCCACCATGCATTCCCTGAACATGTAAGAGGAAATAGAAAACATGGTTCATGTCTTACTTGGCACTAGAAACATTTAGTCTAGAGCCCTGCCACTAACGGAAAGTAACTGTGCATTAAACAATATTATTGTTGTATTTATCTTATCGAGCAAAACGGGGTCAATGTGTGGCCGTATGACTGTTGGTCCAGATCACCTAGCTCTACTAACGATGTGTTTCTTTGCTCAAACAAAATGAATACTGCTAAATTCAATTGTTTTGGGATTATTCTTTTTTTATTCTCCCTGATGGTCGAGCTTTTATTTTGGTGTTCCTTCTTAAAGATGACATTCTTAAAACCTCTTGTGCCCAGGGGGCAGTATTTTCATTTTTGGAAAAACAACGTTCCCAAAGTAAACGGGATATTTTGTCAGGACAAAATGCTAGAATATGCATATAATTGACAGCTCAGGATAGAAAACATTCTAAAGTTTCCAAAACTGTAAAAATATTGTCTGTGAGTATAACAGAACTGATATTGCAGGCGAAAGCCTGAGAAAAATCCAATCCGGAAGTGCCTCATGTTTTGAAAGCGCTGCGTTCCAATGCGTCCCTATTGAGCAGTGAATGGGCTATCAACCAGATTACTTTTTCTACGTATTCCCCAAGGTGTCTACAGCATTGTGACGTAGTTTTACGCCTTTATGTTGAAGAATACCCGTAAGCGGCTACATTGTGTAAATGGTCACCTGATGGCTCTGAGTGATTCTCGCGTAAAATACAGAGGTAGCCATTTTTCCAATCGGTCCTACTGAAAAACCAATTGTCCCGGTGGATATATTATCGAATAGATATTTGAAAAACACCTTGAGGATTGATTATAAACAACGTTTGCCATGTTTCTGTCGATATTATGGAGCTAATTTGGAATATTTTTCGCCGTTGTCGTGACCGAACTTTCCGGTCGATTTCTCAGCCAAACGTGAAGAACAAACGGAGCTATTTCGCCTACAAAAATTATATTTTGGGAAAAAAGGAACATTGGGCTATCTAACTGGGAGTCTCGTGAGTGAAAACATCCGAAGCTCATCAAAGGTAAACTATTTAATTTGATTGCTTTTCTGATTTCCGTGACCAAGTTACCTGCTGCTAGCTGGACATAATGCTATGCTAGGCTATTGATAAACTTACACAAATACTTGTCTTGCTTATGTTGTAAAGCATATTTTGAAAATCTGAGATGACAGGGTGATTAACAAAAGGCTAAGCTGTGTCTCAATATATTTCACTTGTGATTTTCACGAATAGGAATAATTTCTAGTAATATTTATGTCCGTTGCGTTATGCTAATTAGTGTCAGTCGATGATTACGCTCCTGGATCCGGGACGGGGTGTCACTAGAGGATAAAATATACAGCGCATTCGGGAAAGTATTCAGATCCCTTGAATTTTTCACATTTTGTTACAATTCAAATTTCCCCCCCCTCTCCCTCAATCTACACACAATACCCCATAATGACATCACAATACCCCATAATGACATCACAATACCCCATAATGACATCACAATACCCCATAATGACAAAGCATAAACAAATTCCAGATTTACATAAGTATTCAGACACTTTACTATGAGACTTGAAGTTGAGCTCGGTCGGGTGCATCCTGTTTCCACTGATCATCCTTGAGATGTTTCTACAACTTGGAGTCCACTTGTGGTAAATTCAATTGACTGGACATGATTTGGTTAGACACACACCTGTCTATATAAGGTCCCATAGTTGACACTGCCTGTCAGAGCAAAAACCAAAGCCATGAGGTCTGAAGAATTGTCCATAGAGCTCCGAGACAGGATTGTGTGGAGGCACAGATCTGGGGAAGGGTACCAAAACATTTCTGCAGCATTGAAGGTCCCCAAGAACACAGTGGCCTCCATAATTTTTAAATGGAAGTTTGGAACCACCAAGACTCTTCCTAAACTGAGCAATCGGGGGAGAAGGGCCTTGGTCAAGGAGGTCACTCTGACAGAGCTCCAGAGTCTGTGGAGATGAGAGAACCTTCCAGAAGGACAACCATCTCTGCAGCACCACCAATCAGGCCTTTATGGTAGAGTGGCCAGACGGAAGCCACTCCTTAGTAAAAGGCATATGATAGCACACTTGGAGTTTGCCAAAAGGCACCTAAAGGACTCTTAGACCATGAGAAACAAGATTCTCTGGTCTAATGAAACCAACATTCAACTCTTGGTCTGAATGCCAAGCATCACGTCTGGAGTAAACCTGGTACCATCCCTACGGTGAATCGTGGTGGTGGCAGCGTCATGCTGTGGGGATGTTTTTCAGCGCCAGGCTTAGTACCGGGCTCCCGAGTGGTGCACCGGTCTAAGGCACTGCATCTCAGTGCAAGAGGCATCACTACAGTCCCTGGTTTGAATCCAGGCTGTATCTCATCTGGCCGTGATTGGGAGACCCATAGGTCGACGCAAGATTGGCCCAAGCTTGTCCAAGTTTGGCTGGGGTAGGCCATCATTGTAAATAAGAATTTGTTCTTAACTGACTTACCTAGTTAAATAAAAGTTAAATAAACACTTGTCAGGATCAAGGGAAAGGTAAAGTACAGAAAGATCCTTGATGAAATCCTGAGCGCACTGGAGCAGGTTCTCAGACTGGGGCGAATGTTCACCTTCCAACAAGACAACGACCCTAAGCACACAGCCAAGACAAGTCTCTAAATGTCCTTGAGTGGCCCAGCCAGAGCCTGGACTTAAACCTGAATGAACATCTCTGGAGAGACCTGAAAATAACTGCAGCAACGCTCCCCATCCAACCTGACAGAGCTTGAGAGGATCTGCAGAGAAGAAATGGGAGAAACTCCCAAATACAGGTGTGCCAAGCTTGTAGCATCATACCCAAGAAGACTTGAGACTGTAATCGCTGTCAAACGTGCTTCAACAAAGTACTGAGTAAAGGGTCTCAATACTTATGTAAATATGATTTTTACATTTTTTTTTAATTTATAATACATTTGCAAATTTGTTTTAAGGGTTATTGACCATGGTTACTGCTCAAAACCTTAGAAAAACCTTGACATAGTGCAGGCTCAGTGAGCACAGCCTTGCCATTGAGAAGGGTAGACACAGGAAAACCTGGCTCCCTGTAGAGGAAAGGCTGTACAACCACTGCACCACAGCAGAACCTGGCTCCCTGTAGAGGAAAGGCTGTACAACCACTGCACCACAGCAGAACCTGAGACAGAGCTGCATTTCCTGACAAAATGTCAAAAATATAAAACAATTAGAGAGTGTCATTTCCCCAAATGTGAAACCCTCATTCAAGGTTTCAAAGACCTCTTGATGAGGATAGGCTACCCGTCCTGTTGGGGGAGGACGCAGAGAGCTGTGGGTTGGCAGCGCACTACATTGCTGCCTGGCATAAGATGAGGAACAGTGTCTGACAGACCAATCAACCTGCACATGCCCTATATGCTTATTGTTCAATGTATGGTTATTTTGACCCTTGGTTATTGTTGTCCCGTTGACAATTTTGATTATGTTAATATTGTAAATCTCCAAAGAAAGCTTTGGCAATATGTACATTGTTATGTCATTCCAATAAAGCAAACCGAGAGAGCGAGCGAGCGAGAGAGAGAGAGAAGGCTGTGCAACCATTGAGACAGAGCGGCATTTCCTTACAAAATGTCAAACGTGCCAAATTTGAGGAAATGAAACTCAAGGTTCTGATGAGGATAGGCTACCCGTCCTGTTGGGGGAGGACACAGAGAGCTGTGGGTTGGCAGCGCACTACATTGCTGCCTGGCATAAGATGAGGGACAGTGTCTGACAGACCAATCAACCTGCACTTGTCCTATATGCTTATTGTTATTGTTCAATGTAATGGTTATTTTGACCCTTGGTTATTGTTGTCAACGGGACAACAGTAACAGTTTTGATTCTTATCATTTTAATATTGTAAATATCCATAGTGACAATATGTACATGCCAATAAAGCAAACAAGAGAAACACTGGATGTAAAAAGAAGAAGTGATGAACAACTCTATTCAATCAGAATAGGGAAAAAAAGCTAACTTTAAGTTGACAAATTAAGTTGACTCTCGCTAGCTACACAACAAAAACCTAGCCAGCAGGCTATCAAGCTAGCCGGAAAAGTTTATCTAGAACAAACCTAGCAAGGGGAGCTAATACAACGACATCAAACGACCAAACTGAGTGAGTCAACCACAAAAGGGAGCTAACTTTAAACATATCTTCAGTAAATATTTTTTCACTATTTTTGCTGATTTGTTTTAGCTAAATTAGAGCTAACTAGGTAGCAACAGCTGAAGACAAATACAACTGGTTGCCATGGCAGCGGGACAGCGGAGCAGCAGCAGTAGTAGCAGAGCCCACAGGCACCATGTCCCCCCCTCAGTGTCCATTCTCCACCTTACGGAGGACAAAAATGACACAACGGGGAAAGCTTTTAAAACAGAAACTACTAAAGCAAGAGGCCAGAAACTATTTTTGTAGACCTACACAAAAAAAACTGTGATATGAGTAATCTCATCTTTCTCACTGACCAGAAAAACGCATGGCGCTCAGCAGTCTGTAATGGGTGGAAGCTGAAAGTCAGACAGCCCCCTGACAGCACCATGATAACAATAAACCTCTACAAGATCGGGACTGTCATGGTGCAAGGTAACATTAGACTGTTTGAAACAGACTTTCAGACCATTAAGGAGAGAGCGGAGAGAGAGAAGGACACCACCAGTGACATGCCCTCTCAGCAGCACCACCCTCATCCCTACTCTCCCCACCCAAAAAGGCACATCCAGCACCTCTCTTCCCACCATAGTGGAGGACATGCCCCAGGAGGAGAACGACCCCCTCAGTGCAGAGAGACAGACTCAAGAGAGAGCTGGCTGAATGCAGGAGAGAAAGAGAACAGAGGACAAACTGCAGGAGAGAAAGAGAACAGAGGACAGACTGCAGGAGCAGCTAGATCACCACTCTATGACCTGCCCTCACACAGCAGACGAGCCCAACTCAACCAGCCAGACCCCCCCCCCCAGCCCTGCCTAGTGCACGCCTCCCCCTAGCCCACAGAACATCCTCCCACTGACAGCAGCACCGGCACAGACCAGCCAACCCTTCAGTCCAGAAGAAATAGACCAGCCACACCCCAGCTCCAACACCCACCAGCCCCCACTCCACCCCCTCCAGTCCAGAAGAAACAGACCAGCCACACCCCAGCTCCAACACCCACCAGCCCCCACTCTACCCCCTCCAGTCCAGAAGAAACAGACCAGCCACACCCCAGCTCCAACACCCACCAGCCCCCACTCTACCCCCTCCAGTCCAGAAGAAACAGACCAGCCACACCCCAGCTCCAACACCCACCAGCCCCCACTCTACCCCCTCCAGTCCAGAAGAAACAGACCAGCCACACCCCAGCTCCAACACCCACCAGCCCCCACTCCACCCCCTCCAGTCCAGAAGAAACAGACCAGCCACACCCCAGCTCCAACACCCACCAGCCCCCCCCCTACCCCCTCCAGTCCAGAAGAAACAGACCAGCCACACCCCAGCTCCAACACCCACCAGCCCCCACTCCACCCCCTCCAGTCCAGAAGAAACAGACCAGCCACACCCAAGCTCCAACACCCACCAGCCCCCCCCTCTACCCCCTCCAGTCCAGAAGAAACAGACCAGCCACACCCCAGCTCCAACACCCACCAGCCCCCACTCCACCCCCTCCAGTCCAGAAGAAACACCGGGTGACATCGTCCTGTTGATGGTCTCAAATGGGAAGTTTGTTCAGGAGAATAAACGTTTACCCTAGACACAAAAGGAGAAAGGTGTGGTGCCCAACAACGCAGAGTGCCATGGAGCTGCTTGATAAGGCCCATCTCGGGTCGCCAAGCCACATAATAATACACACCGGAAGCAACGACCTGCGTGCTCAGCAGGAGAGGGTGGCCACTTCACTACGGGGAGGGATTGAGAAGGCCTCCGCAATCTTCCCCAACTCAAGGATCGTGGTGTCAACCCTTCTACAGAGGAAGAACTTCCACCCTGCCACAATCCAAAGAATAAACACACCAGCGACCCAATATCCCACTCTAGAACGGGGTTGTCTCTATGACAATGTTCACCTGTACAGGGAGACAGTCCCCAATCCTTGCCAAGACTCTCAAGGACGTAGCTTTAAAACAGCAGCCAGACCTCTCTACCCAGGAACAGCGGAGCAATTTCCACTCCCCCAAGATCACAAAGACAACACCCCGGACCACAGCCCAGCAGGCTGTAAGACGAGGGAACTGGCCCAGCCCCCACCAATGAAATGAGTGACAAACACATGCTGAGTCTACTATGCTCACATGTGATAGGCCGAGGGTCACGGACGCTCACATGTGATAGGCCGAGGGTCACGGACGCTCACATGTGATAGGCCCATGGTCACGGACGCTCACATGTGATAGGCCCATGGTCACGGACGCTCACATGTAATAGGCCCAGGGTCACGGATGCTCACATGTGATAGGCCCAGGGTCACGGACGCTCACATGTGATAGGCCCATGGTCACGGACGCTCACATGTAATAGGCCCAGGGTCACGGATGCTCACATGTGATAGGCCCAGGGTCACGGATGCTCACATGTGATAGGCCCAGGGTCACGGATGCTCACGTGATAGGCTGAGGGTCACGGATGCTCACGTGATAGGCCAAGGGTCACGGATGCTCACATGTGACAGGCCGAGGGTCACGAATGCTCACGTGTGATAGGCCGAGGGTCTCGGTAAGATGAGCACAACAACTCCACCATCCTCACACGACATCCACCCAAGTGGCACGACACAAATACAATCTTCAATTATAAACAAATCACATTTGCATAATAGTACAATCGTTCTTGTTGGATTGTCTCATTTTGAAGGTAAAGAGAGAGAAAAACAGTTATGAAATATTTTTACGTTGCGTGGAATTTACAAGGATTGGAGTCCTTTGCTTCTGGGCTAAAGAGCAGAAACCCAGACTTCCTGAAAGAAATTGCTGATGTTGATATTGTAGTACTACAGGAAACATGGTGCAGAGGTGATGTTTCCACTGGCTGTCCACTAGGTCATAGGGAGATAATCATACCATCCACTAAATTAAAAGGAATCACACAGGGCAGAGACTCAGGACAGGGCAGAGACTCAGGACAGGGCAGAGACTCAGGGCAGGGCAGAGACTCAGGACAGGGCAGAGACTCAGGACAGGGCAGAGACTCAGGGGGAATGATAATATGGTATAAATCTGAACTAAATCATTCAATCGAATTGATCAAAAACAGGAGAATTCTTTATCTGGTTAACAGTCATGGGGATAAACACCTACCAGGAAGCAACAACCTTTCCCTCCTCACATATCCTCCTCAGAAACAACTATGACAAAGTGAAAAACAAAAAAAGCACCTACAGCTCTGTGGAACACTGGGTCTGTACATAGTCAATGGTAGGCTGAGAGGGGACTCTTTTGGTCGGTACACCTACAGCTCTGTGGAACACTGGGTCTGTACATAGTCAATGGTAGGCTGAGAGGGGACTCTTTTGGTAGGTACACCTACAGCTCTGTGGAACACTGGGTCTGTACATAGTCAATGGTAGGCTGAGAGGGGACTCTTTTGGTCGGTACACCTACAGCTCTGTGGAACACTGGGTCTGTACATAGTCAATGGTAGGCTGAGAGGGGACTCTTTTGGTCGGTACACCTACAGCTCTGTGGAACACTGGGTCTGTACATAGTCAATGGTAGGCTGAGAGGGGACTCTTTTGGTAGGTACACCTACAGCTCTGTCGAACACTGGGTCTGTACATAGTCAATGGTAGGCTGAGAGGGGACTCTTTTGGTAGGTACACCTACAGCTCTGTCGAACACTGGGTCTGTACATAGTCAATGGTAGGCTGAGAGGGGACTCTTTTGGTAGGTACACCTACAGCTCTGTCGAACACTGGGTCTGTACATAGTCAACGGTAGGCTGAGAGGGGACTCTTTTGGGAGGTACACCTACAGCTCATCCCTTGGCAGCAGCACTGTAGACTACTTCCTCACCGACCTAAACCCAGAGTCTCTCAGAGCCTTCACAGTCAGCCCACTAACACCTCTCTCAGACCAACCCAGAGTCTCTCAGAGCCTTCACAGTCAGCCCACTAACACCTCTCTCAGACCACAGTAAAAAAAATCACAGTCTCTGAGAAAAGCAGAACCCAACCATGAAGCATCGCAGCCAAATAAATTACACCGAGCTGACAAGGTACAAATCTGTCGTTCTGCCCCTGAACAGGCAGTTAACCCACTGTTCCCAGGCCGTCATTGAAAATAAGAATTTGTTCTTAACTGACTTGCCTGGTTAAATAAAGGTTAAATAAAAAATAAAAAAAATTAAAAAAACAGTCCTACAGATACAGACATCTACCAAAAAACTATTATTAGCCAATTACAATCTCTTCTGGACAACGTTTTATAGTCTTAAAACCTGTTGAATCTCGGGGGCACTAGTTTTTTTTGTCCGTTGCATTATGCTAATTACTGTAGTTGATGACAACGCTCCCGGATCCGCGAGGGGTAATTACAAGAATTGACATTCTGCTGCAACAATGAAGGTGTAAACTTGGTCGTTTGGAACAGACATATATGACAAATTAACCTCCTTGGCTAATCTAAAATAGACATAAGAGGAACACCCCCACCCCCCCTTCCCCCCCAAAAAAATACATCTAATCAAAACCTGACAAAGAAAAAAGGAACAGCACATTGGAAATCAGCTGGATGGAATTGAGGAATCGATAAGAGGGGGAAATTATCTGCAGTATCATAAAATAGCAGACTACATCATTTCCTTGATGAACACAACCTTCTGAGCAGAAGATTGGATTTAAAAACTATTACTGTATAACTGACCACATTCCCACCCTCCAATTGACAAAGAAGTCCAAAACCAAAAGGTACAATCAACTCGTGTTTTGTAAACTTCAAGAAATAATTTGATTCAATTTGGCACAAAGGTCTTTTTTATAGACTAATAGAAAGTGGTATTGGAGGGAAAATGTGATGTTATTAAAATACACTAAAAATATAATGTTAAAATTTGCAACAAGCAAAACAGAGTAGGTGTGATGGTTTCTAAACCCCCTGCTACTGTGATTTTCAATGTGAAATAATCTATAGTGGATCTGCTCAAGTCCAACACTATTTAACGTCCACATTAATGAACTGGCAAAAACATTAGAAGGATCGGCAGCACCTGGTCTCACCCTAAACAACACTGATATCAAGTGTCTGCTGTACGCAGATGACCTGGTGCTGCTGTCTCCCACTAAGGAGGGTCTGCTGTCTCCCACTAAGGAGGGTCTGCTGTAGACAGATTACCTGGTGCTGCTGTCTCCCACTAAGGAGGGTCTGCTGTCTCCCACTAAGGAGGGTCTGCTGTCTCCCACTAAGGAGGGTC
>NC_048592.1:38621776-38694276 GCF_013265735.2 Oncorhynchus mykiss
GTGACAACACCATTCAGTCATGACCTCCTCAGAACCATTAACTCACAAAATATAACCAGGGCATCGAGCTGTCTGTTCAAACATCCATGTATACCACCAGAAAACATGCCACCAGAGGTCTCTTCGCGGTCCCCAAGTCCAGAACAGACTATGGGAAACACACAGTACTACACAGAGCCAAGACTACATGGAACTCTATTCCACAGTACTACATAGAGCCATGACTACATGGAACTCTATTCCACAGTACTACACAGAGCCATGACTACATGGAACTCTATTCCACAGTACTACATAGAGCCATGACTACATGGAACTCTATTCCACAGTACTACATAGAGCCATGACTACATGGAACTCTATTCCACAGTACTACATAGAGCCATGACTACATGGAACTCTATTCCACAGTACTACATAGAGCCATGACTACATGGAACTCTATTCCACAGTACTACATAGAGCCATGACTACATGGAACTCTATTCCACAGTACTACATAGAGTCATGACTACATGGAACTCTATTCCACAGTACTACATAGAGCCATGACTACATGGAACTCTATTCCACAGTACTACATAGAGCCATGACTACATGGAACTCTATTCCACAGTACTACATAGAGCCATAACTACATGGAACTCTACTCCACATCAGGTAAAGCAGTCAAATTAGATAAATAAAATGCACCTTATGGAACCACGGGAACTGTGAAGAAACACACACACAGTAATATTGTTGTATGGTGGTATTATACATGTTGTGTTGTAGATATGTTGTGGTGTAATGATGTTATATGATGTACTGTTTTATCTTTTGTTTTATATGTAATGTAAATGCCTTAATGTGTTTTGGACCCCAGGAAGAGTAGTTGCTACCTTGGCAGGAACTAATGGGGATCCCTAATAATCCCAGGAAGAGTAGTTGCTACCTTGGCAGGAACTAATGTGGATCCCTAATAATCCCAGGAAGAGTAGTTGCTACCTTGGCAGGAACTAATGTGGATCCCTAATAATCCCAATAAGAGTAGTTGCTACCTTGGCAGGAACTAATGGGGATCCCTAATAATCCCAGGGAGAGTAGTTGCTACCTTGGCAGGAACTAATGGGGATCTATAATAAACTCCAGGAAGAGTAGCTGCTGCCTTGGCAGGAACTAATGGGGATCCCTAATAATCCCAGGAAGAGTAGTTGCTACCTTGGCAGGAACTAATGTGGATGTGTCCCTATGGACCGGAACAGTCAGGGTTGTCCCTTTGGACCGGAACAGTCAGGGTTGTCCCTTTGGACTGGAACAGTCAGGGTTGTCCCTAAGGACTAGAACAGTCAGGGTTGTCCCTTTGGACCGGAACAGTCAGGGTTGTCCCTATGGACCGGAACAGTCAGGGTTGTCCCTTTGGACCGGAACAGTCAGGGTTGTCCCTTTGGACCGGAACAGTCAGGGTTGTCCCTATGGACCCGGAACAGTCAGGGTTGTCCCTTTGGACCGGAACAGTCAGGATTGTCCCTAAGGACCGGAACAGTCAGGATTGTCAGTCAGGGTTGTCCCTATGGACCGGAACAGTCAGGGTTGTCCCTTTGGACCGGAACAGTCAGGGTTGTCCCTATGGACCCGGAACAGTCAGGGTTGTCCCTATGGACCCGGAACAGTCAGGGTTGTCCCTATGGACCGGAACAGTCAGGGTTGTCCCTATGGACCAGAACAGTCAGGGTTGTCCCTATGGACCAGAACAGTCAGGGTTGTCCCTATGGACCGGAACAGTCAGGGTTGTCCCTATGGACCCGGAACAGTCAGGTTTGTCCCTATGGACCCGGAACAGTCAGGTTTGTCCCTATGGACCCGGAACAGTCAGGGTTGTCCCTATGGACCAGAACAGTCAGGGTTGTCCCTATGGACCAGAACAGTCAGGGTTGTCCCTATGGACCCAGAACAGTCAGGGTTGTCCCTATGGACCCAGAACAGTCAGGGTTGTCCCTATGGACCAGAACAGTCAGGGTTGTCCCTATGGACCAGAACAGTCAGGGTTGTCCCTATGGACCAGAACAGTCAGGGTCGTCCCTATGGACCCAGAACAGTCAGGGTCGTCCCTATGGACCAGAACAGTCAGGGTCGTCCATTTGCAACGTTTCTTTGTGTCCAAATTGTTTTATTGGAAATCTTGTTGAAGCGCAGGAGAAGAGAATGGTGCTAACCAAAGCATCAGAATATTATCAGGTAATTTTCATACACGTTAATATATAAGTTTCCAATTCATATGTACTAACAGGTCACAGACTCACTGAGCCGGTCAAGACTACAGCCATATTTCCTTTCCTGTGAGCAGTCTGAAAATACACTGTCCAAATGCTTTGAAGGAATATTGAGGCCACAGAGACTCGACGACTCTTCCAGAAGATGGCGGCGCACACATTAGCTTTCTCACACAGGAAACAGTTCAGATCAGAGAGAGACAGAAGCCAGGCTGAGGAAGCCCAATAAAACATGCAGAGAGAGAGAGAGAGAGAGAGAGAGAAGAGGAATCAGACATCACATAGTAGCTTCCTGTCTCTCCGCCACAGGAAACGACTCAGGCAGCTTGAAATCTTAGACAACACTAGAGAAAAGCTTTAAAAAACAACCACTGCAACAACAAAACAAAACAAAACAAAACGTACCCGCTCCGTCTCTCCGTCTAGTCAACGGTCTGTCCGGTCAATCGGAGAGCACACTCCTGGCTCTGTTGTCTATGCTCTCCTCTGCCCTCCCAGTACAGAAGAGGAGTCTTCTCTTTCTTGACACTTACACTTTTTCCTTATGCAGCAGAGCCGACAAAAACCAAAACACACAAAAACTGAAACAAAAAGTCAAATTTCTGGTCCCCTTCAGGACGGGGGTTGGAGAAGACGGGATCTCCACAGCCCACGTTCCAGGCCAGCACCTCAGGTGGCCGAGGGGGTGATAGGAGGTGTAGAGCGTGCCTCCCTGCCGTGCGCCTCCCTGCTGTGAACGCTAGACAGCTGCTGTGCGTGCTGTACTGGCCCCAGTAGAGGCAAGAGTGCGGAGTGTCTTCCTCAGGACATCCTGCAGTCCTACAACAATGATACCACCGCTGGCTGCCACCAATCGCAACCCGCCAAATATGGGAACTGCATCATTCACGCCCAGGCCAGGACGCATTGTAGCTTTCCGTTCTTAAGAGCATGACAACACTCTCTGTGATCACAATGAGCCTGTTGCAGAGTTTCTCTTAGTGTGGTAGTTCTTATGTCATTCGGTCTGTGATCACAATGAGCCTGTTGCAGAGTTTCTCTTAGTGTGGTAGTTCTTCTGTCATTCTGTCTGTGATCACAATGAGCCTGTTGCAGAGTTTCTCTTAGTTTGGTAGTTCTTCTGTCATCCTGTCTGTGATCACAATGAGCCTGTTGCAGAGTTTCTCTTAGTTTGGTAGTTCTTCTGTCATCCTGTCTGTGATCACAATGAGCCTGTTGCAGAGTTTCTCTTAGTGTGGTAGTTCTTATGTCATTCTGTCTGTGATCACAATGAGCCTGTTGCAGAGTTTCTCTTAGTTTGGTAGTTCTTCTGTCATCCTGTCTGTGATCACAATGACAGACTGTATTTTTCTTGACAGAGGATGACAATTTATGGGCTCATTGGTGTATGATAAAGGGTATCCATTAAACTGCAAAAGTGTATTTCTTTATCGAGTGAAGAAAGATGGCTAGAATAGGATCGAGAGAGACAGCAGAGAGAGCGAGAGAGAGCGAGAGAGAGACAGCAGAGAGAGCGAGAGAGAGCAGAGAGAGCGAGAGAGAGAGAGAGCAGAGAGAGCGAGAGAGAGAGAGAGCAGAGAGAGCGAGAGAGAGAGCGAGAGAGAGAGCGAGAGAGAGCGAGAGAGAGCGAGAGAGAGCGAGAGAGAGAGAGAGCAGAGAGAGCGAGAGAGAGAGCGAGAGAGAGAGCGAGAGAGAGCGAGAGAGAGCGAGAGAGAGCGAGAGAGAGAGAGAGAGCAGAGAGAGCGAGAGAGAGAGACAGCAGAGAGAGCGAGAGAGAGCAGAGAGAGAGAGACAGCAGAGACAACTGTTTTAGAACACAATTAAACTGTGAAACTTTAAACTCTAAACTCAGAACCCATAAAGCACAGTACAACAGCAAGCAGCTGACACTAATTGAAGAGTCTATAAACACAAACAACTTCTGGCAAAATTGGAAAAAAACCTAGGAAAATCTAAACAAGCGGAATTAGAGAAACAAAAATGATGACGCTCTACAACATTAAATTGATGCAAAGACAAAACAATGCTAAAATCAGGAGAAATTTAATGGATTTGAAAACGCTATAAAATGACAATCAAAATCCATTGGACTTCAATTACTGACCAGGAGCTCTGTAAGAAACTACAGGCCCTCAAATTCAAATGTTTTTTAAAAATCATGCAGACCTGATGGCATTCTAAATGAGCTGCTCAAAGTCACTAGTGCAAAAATAATTGATATTGGCTATATTAAAACTGTTTAATTTGATCCTGAGTGTAGGTTATTTCCCTGACATCTGGAATCAAGGACTCATAACTCCCATCTTTAAGAACAGAGACAAATTTGACCCTAACAATTACAGAGGCATTTGTGTGAACAGTAAGCTGGGGAAGGTATTCTGTAGTATTATAAATGTAAGAGTTCTAAACTTCCTTAATAAGCACAATGTCTTGAGTAAAAGACAAATTGGATTTATATCAAAATAATGCATGACTGATCATATGTATCCCTCACACACCCTGATAGATAAACATGTCCACCAGCATTTGATTCTAATTGGCATACAGGACTGTTCTACAAAGTTACTGAAAGTGGTATAGGGGGTAAAACATGACATAATTAAATCAATGTACACTGGCAATACGTGCAGCATCAAAATTGGCAAGAAAATAACAGAATTATTTAATCAGGGGCGGGGCCTTTGCCACGGTTGCAATCTGAGCCCTGCACTCGTCAATATTTACATCAAAGAATTGGCCACAATTCTAGAAAAATCCTCAGACCCTGGTGTTAGTCTCCACAATTCAGAGGTACTCTTCGCAGATGTCCTGTGCCTGCTGTCACCCACAGCACATGGCCTACAGCAGAGCCTGGACCTGCTAGAGCAGTACTGCCAGACCTGGACCCTGGCAGTAAACCCCCAAAATACTGAAATAATGATTTTCCAGAGAAGATCCAGATCTCAGGGAATTAGACCAAAGTTCTCAATTGGTACAAAATATATAGGGTACTGCACACACTACAATTACTTAGGTTTAAAAACAATCTCAACTGGACACCTTAATGAGGCAGTGAATGAACTGAGGGAGAAAGCACGCAGGGCATTCTACATCATAAAAAGTTTATATAATTCTAATTGAAAATACCTTACGAAATGAATGTGTCATTGAACCAACTACACTTCATGGCAGCAAGGTGTAGGGTCCACTTGCAAAACAAGATTTCACCAAATGGGACAAACACCCCATTGAAACACTGCATGCAGAGTTCTGTAAGATTCTCCTACATGTCCAGAGGAAAACTACAAACAATGCATGCAGGGCAGAATTAGGTCAACATCCACTAATAATAAAAAAAGGAACTAAGTTTTGGAAACATCTAAAATACAGCGACCCCCTCTCATATCATTACCAAGCCCTGCAATGCCAAGAGCTGAGCAAAGAAAATAGTCCCCTCATCCAGCTGGTCCTGGGGCTGAGTTCACAAACCTGTTCTACTAACACACTGAAGCCTCAGGACCAGAACATCCAATCAATCAGGATAAACCAAATTACAACACAGTCAAAACAAAACTATAATGCTTACTGGTATAAGATGAGGGACAGTGTCTGGCAGACCAATCAACCTGCACATGTCCTATGTGCTAATTTGTGACGCTATAAAAGCACAGTATGGGAGGAGCTTCATGTCATAACTATCTTCACAGTGTGATGCTATAAAAGCACAGTTTGGGAGGAGCTTCATGTCATAACTATCCTCACAGTGTGATGCTATGAAAGCACAGTATGGGAGGAGCTTCATGTCATAACTATCTTCACAGTGTGATGCTATGAAAGCACAGTTTAGAGAAGAGAGAAGAAAGGTGTATCTAGCACGGTAGAGATAAAACAAGAGGAAAGGCTCCTGTATAGACAATGTTTCTAATGAACTAACTTCTCACTATGGCTGAACATTGCGATGGTTGTAAACAACTGTAGTTAAATTCTATAGTTAAATTCTTATTTTCAATGACGGCATAGGAACAGAACGACATATTTTTACCTTGTAAGCTCAGGGATTTGATCTTAGAACCTTTTGGTTACTAGTCCAACGCTCTAATCACTAGGCTACCTGCCTCTAACCACTAGGCTACCTGCCTCTAACCACTAGGCTACCTGCCTCTAACCACTAGGCTACCTGCCGTCCCTACACTCTAACCACTAGGCTACCTGCCATCCCTACACTCTAACCACTAGGCTACCTGCCGTCCCTACACTCTAACCACTAGGCTACCTGCCGTCCCTACACTCTAACCACTAGGCTACCTGCCATCCCTACACTCTAACCACTAGGCTACCTGCCGTCCCTACACTCTAACCACTAGGCTACCTGCCATCCCTACACTCTAACCACTAGGCTACCTGCCGTCCCTACACTCTAACCACTAGGCTACCTGCCGTCCCTACACTCTAACCACTAGGCTACTACCTGCCAAACCACTACCTGCTGCCCCATATAGTGCCAGGTCAGGATCTTCTCTGGTTTTAATTGGTCGATAAGAGCTGAGTGTCACGTGATGCTTAGGACGTGTGTGTGTGTGTGTGTGTGTGTGTCCCGTAACTTCTGGCAAACACCCAAAGCCCCCAGGTGTCACAACTGCAAGACACACACAATCAAAGGATGTTTGGTTAACAGGAGACATGAATGACGCAGGATTTACAAAGCTTCACCAGAGACTTATCAACAACCCTTTGACTGTCCATCTCCTACGTTCCACTAATTCATCCCTCTCTCTCCTTGCTGGTGTCCAAGCAGAACTCACCGCCTAGTGGCCAGTATTAGGAACTGTATGATTTTTTTTTTGTTATGTTTTATTGAAGGCTGTTTTTATAAAAGGTGATGGAACAATAAAGTTGATTCAATTTCAAATACCCCTCTTGCTACATTCGATATTTCCACTAGAGTGAATGAACTGAAGAACCTGACAGGATCAGTGGTTTCCATGGTGATGACGCTTCTTGGTCTCCTTCTGAATTATAAGCACTTTATAATTATAAGCACATTTTAAAAAGCGCCTCTCACATCGTAAACATGAAGGAGATGAAACATTCTTAAAAGCGCCAAAATGCTGTTCGGGACGCATCAATAGATAAGCTGGTGTCTGCTAGACAAAAAAAAAAAATTAAATAATTTGATGCTTATTTTAACAATGAAAGGGCAAGGAAATCGGTCAAATTAAAATAAATTTGGACCTAATCTGTGATTTCACATGACTGGGAATCCAGATATGCATCAGTTGGTCACAAAAGTAGGGCCGTGGATCAGAAAACCAGTCAGTCTCTGGTGTGAATAACATTTGCCTCATGCACCGCGACACATCTCCTTTGCACGCTGTGGAATGTTGCTGGATACTGGTGGGAACTGGAACACGCTGTCGTACACGTCGATCCAGAACATTCCAAACATGCTCAACGGGTGACAGCTGAGTATGCAGGTCTTGGGGAAATGTTCAGCTTCCAGGAATTTAATGGCACGACAATGGGCCTCAGGATCGCTTCACGGTATCTCTGTTCATTCAAATTTCTAAATCGAGAAAATGCAATTGTTTTCGTTGTCCGTAGCATATCCCAGATCATCTGCCCGGTACAGTTGAAAGAAAAAAGAAACTGGGATTCATCCGTGAAGAGAACATTTCTCTAGCGTGCCAAAAGGCCATCAAAAAGGTGACCATTTGCCCACTGAAGTCGGTTACGACAACGAACAGCAGTCAGATCAAGACCCTGGTGAAGACAAACGAGCACAAAGGTGAGCTTCCCTGAGATGGTTTCTGACAGTGAGCTGGATGTGGAGGTCATGGGTTGGCGTGGTTACACGTCAGTGGCGGTCGCTGCCGTTTAAGATGAGGGAGGACGCACATTTCTTTTCCATGAACACGACCTTATTTCTACTACAGCCTATTGGATGACTGTCATTCATAGTCCATTCACCCAGCTCAATGTAACAGTGATAGGTTTAGATTACTGTCATTCACCCAGTTCAATGTAACAGTGATAGGTTTAGGTTACTGTCATTCATATTCCATTCACCCAGCTTAATGTAACAGTGATAGGTTTAGATTACTGTCATTCACCCAGCTTAATGTAACAGTGATAGGTTTAGATTACTGTCATTCACCCAGTTCAATGTAACAGTGATAGGTTTAGGTTACTGTCATTCATAGTCCATTCACCCAGCTTAATGTAACAGTGATAGGTTTAGGTTACTGTCATTCATAGTCCATTCACCCAGCTTAATGTAACAGTGATAGGTTTAGGTTACTGTCATTCATATTCCATTCACCCAGCTTAATGTAACAGTGATAGGTTTAGGTTACTGTCATTCATATTCCAGTCACCCAGTGCAATGTAACAGTGATAGGTTTAGATTACTGTCATTCATATTCCAGTCACCCAGTTCAATGTAACATCGATAGGTTTAGGCTACTCCATGATACTAGAATGTTCCCTATCCCCATCATGAGGTTGCTACAACCTAGCCTAGGAATGAAAGTTTACAACGTTACAGTACCAGTCAAAATTTGGACACACCTACCCGTGTTTTTCTTTATTTTCTACATTGTAGAATAATAGTGAAGACATCTAAACTAGGAAATAACACATATGGAATCATGTAGTAACCAAAAAAAGTGTTAAACGAATCAAAATGTATTTTATATTTGAGATTCTTCAAAGAAGCCACCCTTTGCCTTGATGACAGCTTTGTACACTCTTGGCATTCTCTCAACCAGCTTCATGAGGTAGTCACCTGGAATGCATTTCAATTAACAGGTGTGCCTTGTTAAAAGTTCATTTGTGGAATTTCTTTCCTTCTTAATGCGTTTGAGCCAATCAGTTGTGCCGAGTTCAATTATAATCCACATTTCCTGTTGCTGCAGGGTTATTTTCATGCTTTAGCAAAAAAGGCTCAAATGAAAATTCTGTATGTAGCCTAGCAGATATTTATAATATGGAAAATGTATGGTAGAGAACCTACGGTAGCAAGTAGTTTGTCTAACTAGCATGAGTATACCTACTCCCTCCCTCCACACACACACACACACACACCAGCCCTTCCCCGCCCTGTTGCGCAGCATAGCAGCACCGGCCCTGCCAATTCGCACAGAAAACAAGATTATTTTCCCCACACAAAACGATATTATTCAAATAGAGAGAAAAAATAATAATAATAATTAAATGCTCATCCATATTGTGTTTGATGCTCGGTTTTGGTGAAGTAGTAAAAGTGGGTGAGAGTCGTGCCGGATATGTTATGATGGTCTGATTTGTACGGCGCCTCACAATCATCACGTCACAAGACGGGGTCTTCAAATAGGACTACGGCACATCAAAAGGGAACTGGAGCCCACTGTTGAGATGGGTTAAATGGGAACTGGAGCCCACTGTTGAGATGGGTTAAATGGGAACTGGAGCCCACTGTTGAGATGGGTTAAATGGGAACTGGAGCCCACTGTTGAGATGGGTTAAATGGGAACTGGAGCCCACTGTTGAGATGGGTTAAATGGGAACTGGAGCCCACTGTTGTGATGGGTTAAATGGGAACTGGAGCCCACTGTTGAGATGGGTTAAATGGGAACTGGAGCCCACTGTTGAGATGGGTTAAATGGGAACTGGAGCCCACTGTTGAGATGGGTTAAATGGGAACTGGAGCCCACTGTTGAGATGGGTTAAATGGGAACTGGAGCCCACTGATGTCTTGATCTTTTCAAAATGTTTCTCCCCGGTCCCTAAACATCTTTCCATTTCCTTTACAGCCGGTCGGACTGATGTCTTGATCTTTTCAAAATGTTTCTCCCCGGTCCCTAAACATCTTTCCATTTCCTTTACAACCAGTCGGACTGATGTCTTGATCTTTTCAAAATGTTTCTCCCCGGTCCCTAAACATCTTTCCATTTCCTTTACAACCAGTCGGACTGATGTCTTGATCTTTTCAAATCTTTTCAAAATGTTTCTCCCCGGTCCCTAAACATCTTTCCATTTCCTTTACAACCGGTCGGACTGATGTCTTGATCTTTTCAAATCTTTTCAAAATGTTTCTCCCCGGTCCCTAAACATCTTTCCATTTCCTTTACAACCGGTCGGACTGATGTCTTGATCTTTTCAAAATGTTTCTCCCCGGTCCCTAAACATCTTTCCATTTCCTTTACAACCAGTCGGACTGATGTCTTGATCTTTTCAAAATGTTTCTCCCCGGTCCCTAAACATCTTTCCATTTCCTTTACAACCGGTCGGACTGATGTCTTGATCTTTTCAAAATGTTTCTCCCCGGTCCCTAAACATCTTTCCATTTCCTTTACAACCTGTCGGACTGATGTCTTGATCTTTTCAAAATGTTTCTCCCCGGTCCCTAAACATCTTTCCATTTCCTTTACAACCAGTCGGACTGATGTCTTGATCTTTTCAAAATGTTTCTCCCCGGTCCCTAAACATCTTTCCATTTCCTTTACAACCAGTCGGACTGATGTCTTGATCTTTTCAAAATGTTTATCCCCGGTCCCTAAACATCTTTCCATTTCCTTTACAACCAGTCGGACTGATGTCTTGATCTTTTCAAAATGTTTCTCCCCGGTCCCTAAACATCTTTCCATTTCCTTTACAACCAGTCGGACTGATGTCTTGATCTTTTCAAAATGTTTATCCCCGGTCCCTAAACATCTTTCCATTTCCTTTACAACCGGTCGGACTGATGTCTTGATCTTTTCAAAATGTTTCTCCCCGGTCCCTAAACATCTTTCCATTTCCTTTACAACCGGTCGGACTGATGTCTTGATCTTTTCAAATCTTTTCAAAATGTTTCTCCCCGGTCCCTAAACATCTTTCCATTTCCTTTACAGCCGGTCGGACTGATGTCTTGATCTTTTCAAATCTTTTCAAAATGTTTCTCCCCGGTCCCTAAACATCTTTGCAGGTATGACCGAGAATCATTTAGTTGACATGGGTAAAGTTACACATTCATTCTCTTAGTTATGACGTCCTGGTGAACCAGGCTTTATTTAATCTTCTAGGGCAATATATGACAAAAAAGAAAGTTGCATGTATCTAATTATAGACAAGTTGACTACCAAAAATGTCAGATATTATAAGCAGAAACATATCTAAATGAGACAACAACAAAAAATCTCAAATCTTCTCAATGCTGCCTGCAACAGTAACTATTGTCAGTGCATGCATGGCCGACAGTTGCTAGTCAGAGCACCTCCTGAACGAGTATTAATTCTGCTGTAGAATTAATTACGGCCAGGTCGAACGACTAAAATGAACTGAAAAAAAAAATATATATATTTATATCTCGAGTCTGTAAACAGTTGTTCAAAAAGAAAGAATGGTTGGCAAACTGCTCCTCACTAGGACCCGGCTCAGCAAGCAATGAGCTGACTTTCCCCCCCCGCCCCCCGAACAGCTTTCAACAGAATAAAAAATAAAACTACATCCCAGTTTCCTTCAACCATACTGTTGATTGATCAAGAAAGATCCGTTTGACTCTGTACTGCGCTGGGACACATCTGTTAAGAGTTGGTAGTTGGCACCTAGGACTTTTAACTGTTTCTGAAATGTTGTCGATGTGAGAATAAATGATAATTGTTTACACAGTGCCACGCTGACGAAAGGCATTCTTAGTTTCTACTTTCTACAAACCAAGATGTGATCATTCCGCAGAGGGAGAGATTCTTCTCTTGGCTTCAGCACAAGAATGTTCCAGAAGTTTGTAGATCTGCATACCAAATGGCACCCTATTCCCTAAATAGTGCACTACTTTAGACCAGGGTCTATAGGGCAGTAGTGCACTACTTTAGACCAGAGTCTATAGGGCAGTAGTGCACTACTTTAGACCAGAGTCTATAGGGCAGTAGTGCACTACTTTAGACCAGAGTCTATAGGGCAGTAGTGCACTACTTTAGACCAGGGTCTATAGGGCAGTAGTGCACTACTTTAGACCAGGGTCTATGGGGCAGTAGTGCACTACTTTAGACCAGGGTCTATAGGGCAGTAGTGCACTACTTTAGACCAGAGTCTATAGGGCAGTAGTGCACTACTTTAGACCAGAGTCTATAGGGCAGTGGTGCACTACTTTAGACCAGGGTCTATAGGGCAGTAGTGCACTACTTTAGACCAGGGTCTATGGGGCAGTAGTGCACTACTTTAGACCAGGGTCTATAGGGCAGTAGTGCACTACTTTAGACCAGAGTCTATAGGGCAGTAGTGCACTACTTTAGACCAGAGCATATAGGGCAGTAGTGCACTACTTTAGACCAGGGTCTATAGGGCAATAGTGCACTACTTTAGACCAGGGTCTATAGGGCAGTAGTGCACTACTTTAGACCAGGGTCTATAGGGCAGTAGTGCACTACTTTAGACCAGGGTCTATAGGGCAGTAGTGCACTACTTTAGACCAGGGTCTATAGGGCAGTAGTGCACTACTTTAGACCAGAGTCTATAGGGCAGTAGTGCACTACTTTAGACCAGAGTCTATAGGGCAGTAGTGCACTACTTTAGACCAGGGTCTATGGGGCAGTAGTGCACTACTTTAGACCAGGGTCTATGGGGCAGTAGTGCACTACTTTAGACCAGAGTCTATAGGGCAGTAGTGCACTACTTTAGACCAGGGTCTATGGGGCAGTAGTGCACTACTTTAGACCAGGGTCTATAGGGCAGTAGTGCACTACTTTAGACCAGGGTCTATAGGGCAGTAGTGCACTACTTTAGACCAGGGTCTATAGGGCAGTAGTGCACTACTTTAGACCAGGGTCTATAGGGCAGTAGTGCACTACTTTAGACCAGGGTCTATGGGGCAGTAGTGCACTACTTTAGACCAGGGTCTATAGGGCAGTAGTGCACTACTTTAGACCAGGATCTATAGGGCAGTAGTGCACTACTTTAGACCAGGGTCTATAGGGCAGTAGTGCACTACTTTAGACCAGAGTCTATAGGGCAGTAGTGCACTACTTTAGACCAGAGTCTATAGGGCAGTAGTGCACTACTTTAGACCAGAGTCTATAGGGCAGTAGTGCACTACTTTAGACCAGGGTCTATAGGGCAGTAGTGCACTACTTTAGACCAGGGTCTATAGGGCAGTAGTGCACTACTTTAGACCAGAGTCTATAGGGCAGTAGTGCACTACTTTAGACCAGAGTCTATAGGGCAGTAGTGCACTACTTTAGACCAGAGTCTATAGGGCAGTAGTGCACTACTTTAGACCAGAGTCTATAGGGCAGTAATGCACTACTTTAGACCAGGGTCTATAGGGCAGTAGTGCACTACTTTAGACCAGAGTCTATAGGGCAGTAGTGCACTACTTTAGACCAGAGTCTATAGGGCAGTAGTGCACTACTTTAGACCAGAGTCTATAGGGCAGTAGTGCACTACTTTAGACCAGGGTCTATAGGGCAGTAGTGCACTACTTTAGACCAGAGTCTATAGGGCAGTAGTGCACTACTTTAGACCAGGGTCTATAGGGCAGTAGTGCACTACTTTAGACCAGGGTCTATAGGGCAGTAGTGCACTACTTTAGACCAGAGTCTATAGGGCAGTAGTGCACTACTTTAGACCAGGGTCTATAGGGCAGTAGTGCACTACTTTAGACCAGGGTCTATAGGGCAGTAGTGCACTACTTTAGACCAGAGTCTATAGGGCAGTAGTGCACTACTTTAGACCAGAGTCTATAGGGCAGTAGTGCACTACTTTAGACCAGGGTCTATAGGGCAGTAGTGCACTACTTTAGACCAGAGTCTATAGGGCAGTAGTGCACTACTTTAGACCAGAGTCTATATGGCAGTAGTGCACTACTTTAGACCAGGGTCTAGAGGGCAGTAGTGCACTACTTTAGACCAGGGTCTATAGGGCAGTAGTGCACTACTTTAGACCAGGGTCTATAGGGCAGTAGTGCACTACTTTAGACCAGGGTCTATAGGGCAGTAGTGCACTACTTTAGACCAGAGTCTATAGGGCAGTAGTGCACTACTTTAGACCAGAGTCTATAGGGCAGTAGTGCACTACTTTAGACCAGGGTCTATAGGGCAGTAGTGCACTACTTTAGACCAGGGTCTATAGGGCAGTAGTGCACTACTTTAGACCAGGGTCTATAGGGTAGTAGTGCACTACTTTAGACCAGGGTCTATAGGGCAGTAGTGCACTACTTTAGACCAGGGTCTATAGGGCAGTAGTGCACTACTTTAGACCAGAGTCTATAGGGCAGTAGTGCACTACTTTAGACCAGGGTCTATGGGGCAGTAGTGCACTACTTTAGACCAGAGTCTATAGGGCAGTAGTGCACTACTTTAGACCAGGGTCTATGGGGCAGTAGTGCACTACTTTAGACCAGGGTCTATAGGGCAGTAGTGCACTACTTTAGACCAGGGTCTATAGGGCAGTAGTGCACTACTTTAGACCAGGGTCTATAGGGCAGTAGTGCACTACTTTAGACCAGGGTCTATAGGGCAGTAGTGCACTACTTTAGACCAGGGTCTATAGGGCAGTAGTGCACTACTTTAGACCAGAGTCTATAGGGCAGTAGTGCACTACTTTAGACCAGAGTCTATAGGGCAGTAGTGCACTACTTTAGACCAGGGTCTATAGGGCAGTAGTGCACTACTTTAGACCAGAGTCTATAGGGCAGTAGTGCACTACTTTAGACCAGAGTCTATAGGGCAGTAGTGCACTACTTTAGACCAGAGTCTATAGGGCAGTAGTGCACTACTTTAGACCAGAGTCTATAGGGCAGTAGTGCACTACTTTAGACCAGGGTCTATAGGGCAGTAGTGCACTACTTTAGACCAGAGTCTATAGGGCAGTAGTGCACTACTTTAGACCAGGGTCTATAGGGCAGTAGTGCACTACTTTAGACCAGAGTCTATAGGGCAGTAGTGCACTACTTTAGACCAGGGTCTATAGGGCAGTAGTGCACTACTTTAGACCAGGGTCTATAGGGCAGTAGTGCACTACTTTAGACCAGGGCCCATAGGGAATAAACATGTATATGTAGACCTAAATATCTTCTTTCCTGAACGTTCAACAGTACAGAGTTGGAGAAAACCAAGTCATATCATCCAAAAGAACTAATCGGACGTGTGGATGAGGTGGCCTGTGTGGTCTGACGGTTAGAGCCGCAGACCACAGCATGTACACCAGGGGAGGCTGCTCAGAGGAGGACGGCTCATAACAATGGCTGGAACAGAGTGAAGGGAAAGGCATCAAACACCTGAAAAGATTGTGTTTGATACCATTCCACTATATCACTATACTATATATCCAGCCATAGCCACGAGCTTGTCCTCCCAAATTAAGGTAGAACCAACCTCCTGTGAAAAATAACAATATAACAAATATAAATCCGACCTTTGACTTGACCTCTCTCCTACCTTTCCTGTCCTGTCCTATCTATATATATAATTAAATGAAAATATGAGGATACTAACCTTTGACCTTAGCGATGACGGTGCCAGCGGCCCTGAGGATGTCTACAGAGTTGAGGGTGTGGTGTTTACCGATGACAGACTTGAGAACTCGCAGCAGCTCTCCCAACCTCTCCTGTACCCGCTGAGGGAGAGCATCACGGGACTCTGGAAGAGGAGGGGGAAAAAAAAGAGTCAATGTGTCAAGTAAAATCTTTTAACAGAAGAGTCGATAACTTCATTACGTAGTTGTCATAGCCGTCCTGGCTTTCTGGGGGGGGGGGGGGGGGGGGGGGGGGGGAGTTGAGAAAGAGAAACAGTAGAGTATTGACATCAATTAAAACATAGGAGAGAGATCTGAAACAATAATGATCCCACCACTAACACTGGCAGCTGCGTCATTCAAGGCCATAGAAGAAGCCATTGTTCCCCACTGACAAGCCTGTAGGATGTGTGATCACCATCAGCCTGTTAGGTCTAGTGCCGTGCTCACGTGTCCAAAGGGGGGGGGGGAACGACTTCCGTGCGTTCATGTGCTCGGTAAGGAACACAAGAACCATTCTCACTATTGACAGTCGAAATCGCGGCCATGTTTGTTGCTATTTTCAGTGGTACGTGACGTCAGAGTTCAGCATGTGGGAAAGATCGGGGTCCAGAGATCATTACCCGAGTTTCCAAGTTGGAGAGGTCGTTCAACGTGCATTTCTCCCAGTAAGAAGGTCGTGTTTACAAAGTTCCAGACATGACGTGAAAAGTGGCATACGTGCTTTGGAGTGAATTATACTTTGTATTTTTGACTAGATTAGAAAAAGGTGTTAGCTTGGAATTTTGTCCATTTGTAATTTTACCACAATAGATTCTAGGTTACATAACATCCATGTAGAATCTGTAAGATAAATCAGAACTATGACCTGTTCCATTTTGACCCTCAGGTCACACCACTGCAGAGAACGCCTGGCATTGTTTTAGTGTTTACCGACACCCACATACGAGACAGCAATAACGTAGCTATTAATGTCATTAGATGGAGGCATCTGTCACGTTTCTGTCTCTAAACTGGGGTTGTGTAATACAGGAAACTACAGCAGTCGCGGTCAAGAGATACTGCCAACGACCGTTTGTGATGAAAATGTTCCACTTTAGTCGACAAGTAAAATAAATGGTTTTGTTTTGTTTTTAAATGAAAGAAAAGTAAAACAATCTCGCTGTACAGAGCAACAACTGACGATTAAGTTCAATGACTGGCCTCATTTGTGCCAATCAGGTGATAGGCTAGTACTTAGACAAAGGGTAGGCTATTCCATCCTTCACTATGAACAGTATTAAGGATCACACCTGAATTCTAACAGGGTTGTTGACAGCTACCCAGTGGGCAGAAACAACTGAAAGGGGATGTTTCGTTGTCTCTGTGTGGAGTAAATCAGCAGTGGGTCTTGATCTGCGTCCCAAATAGCACCCAATATAGTGCACTAGTTTTGACCAGACTCCATTGGGATCTGTATAGAGATATATATATAGAGAGAATAGGGATCCATTTGGGACAAGCCTATGGCTTTGGTAAGAAGAGAAATGAGTAGGAGCCTAGTTCTATAGTAATCTGCTGTGGGTCCCAGGGATATTGGCACCAGACAGTAGGTGAGTTCATGTCTGAGTGTCTCACCCACTGTTTAGGACTGACTGACGATGTGATACAGCGCCTTGCAAAAGTATTCACCCCCCTTTAGCGCTTTTTCTCTTCTGTTTCATTACAACTGTCATGACGTTGGCCTGGGGGTCTAGGTTTATGACAGTCATAAATACCTCTCCCCAACCTTTTTCCTCTCTCTACACTACTGATGTGACTATTGAAAATCCCTTGGTTAACATAGAGATTCTGGGGAACATCAGAAGGTGGGGGGGAAATTAACTATATTCTGGTAATCCGACCAATTGAACATATGCGGTGGTACTTAATGAATGTGATGTCAGTTCGGTTGTCATCTGAGACATTCTCATCAATGATAGGATGACATAAACTCTACAGTGGAAAGTCTGCACATTGTTGTTATCGGTTTCACATGGAATTGTTGTTCAATTTAAATGTTTGAATATGAAATTATTGGTGAAAAGATTAAATGTAATTTTAGCTTCCAAATGAGAGATTTGGGTTTTCATAAGGTTAGGTTAGAGCTCTGCTCAATCAGTGGCCCGCCCCTGTGAAGAGACGTGGGTTATAAAACGTGGGCTAGGAAAGAACAGACAGAGTATCCCGTCTACCACACAACAACGTTACTACAACGTATTCAATTTACCACATTCTTCAAAGGACAAAGGACTTCTACCACCAACCTACCGAAGCGCAGCTCAGAGTAAATATTTATTGCATTTTCCTTTTCCAAATGAGCGGTAATTTAGAATGCATAAGATACTGTATTTACGATAGCACAGCTTCTCCCTTTGTCCCTCAGTCTTCCCGCTCTTTCACTCAAACCCAGCCCCTTCTCTTTTGTGTAACTAGCCGTCAGATCTGTTCCGCCCGCTAGGGACGTTTTCCTTTATGACGTAATTTGTAATCAAGTTATGATTTAAATATGTGTGTGTAATTCTGTGTGATTAGTTAGGTATTTAGTAAATAAATAAATAATTAAACCCAATTTTGTATTGCTGATTCAACTTATTAGCCAGGGTTCGTGAAGATTACCAAGAACTGACAACTTTCAGATGAGACTGAATTAAGGTGACGATTAATATTGACTGCTATTGATGTCAAATATTACTAGGTCTTTAAGAGTTTATTCGGAAGATAACAGCTCTATAAATATTATTTTGTGGTGCCCCGACTCTCTAGTTAATTACATTTACATGATTAGCTCAATCAGGTGATATTAATTAAGGAGAAAGGATTTTATAGAATAGCATGTCATATTACTTAATCCAGCATAGCAAAAGACACAACACAACGTATAATTGAAATAGATTTTTATTTGGATTTCAACGGACATACACAAAATAGTCCAAAATAGTTTCATCTGTTCTGTGTCTAAGTGTCACATGATCTCGGTATACATACACCTGTTCTGAAAGGCCCCAGAGTCAACAACACCAGTAAGCAAGGGGCACCACCAAGCAAGCATCACTATGAAGACCAAGGCGCTCTCCAAACAGGTCAGGGACAAAGTTGTGGAGAAGTACAGATCAGGGTTTAATTATTTTAAAAAATATTAGAAACTTTGAACATCGCTCCGAGCACCATTAAATCCATTATTAAAAAATGGAAAGAATATGGCACCACAACAAACCTGCCAAGAGAGGGCCGCCAACCAACACTCACAGACCAGGCAAGGAGGGCATTAATCAGAGAGGCAACAAAGAGACCAAAGATAACCCTGAAAGTGCTGCAAAGCTCCACAGAGGAGATTGGAGTATCTGTCCATAGGACCTCTTTAAGCCGTACACTCCACAGAGCAGGGCTTTACAGAAGAGTGGTCAGAAAAAGCCATTGCTTAAAGAAAAAAATAAGCAAACACGTTTGGCGTTTACCAAAAGGAATGTGGGAGACTCCCCAAACATACGGAAGGTACTCTGGTCAGATAAGAACAAATTCTTATTTACAATGACGGCCTACACCGGCCAAACCCTGACCCAGACGATGCTGGGCCAATTGTGCACCACCCTATGGGACTCCCAATCACAGCCAGTTGTGATACAGCCTGAAATCAAACCAGGGTCTGTAGTGAAGCCTCTAGCACTGAGATGCAGTGCCTTAGACCGCTGCGCCACTCTGGAGCCCTGTACTAAGCCTATGGTAGCTAGAGGTAGGCCTATCAATTCTTACAACATGATACAGAAAGAGCCCCGCCCCCTCTCACACCAAGCCCCGCACTCCTGTCACTCAAGGAGAGAGCAGTTTCTCGACCACGTGAGTCTAGAGAACTTTCTTGCCGTTCCCTCTGCATGGTCAGATGGATGCAGAGAGATGTTGGTGACATGCTGCTTTCCCCAAGCCTTCTAGAATTACACTATTAGTTTGTATCCTACTGTCTGCTAGTTTGTCTATTCTTAGCAAGGTGTTGTTAGAAATACATTTTGTTAACCGCTAATGCTAATCAATCGTTAGTTAGCTGCAAACGTAGCTAGCTAGCGAATACAGCCTGGTACTAGTGCTGGTGTAGACCTAGATAAGCACGTTGTTTGTGCAACGGTATCTTCTAAATCAGAGAGGAATAGGCGAAGCATGAATATGCTAGCGAGCTATACGGAAGTAAGAAAACTTAATGTAACATCTAATTAAGTTCTCCTGGAAACATGACCAACACTTTGGTTCCTACCCTGTCAATAACTCCTCCCTGGATTATTAATTAATTGTCATGTCAAACAACAATGGATTGAAGGAGCTGCACACGATATTCCAACTATAGAATTAAAACAATAATTCTATTTCCATGACTCCAACAGTTCATCAAATAACTAGGCCTACATTTTTGCCCATATTATGGAGCCCTGCGTGACACAGTGTGGAAATTATGATAAAAGTGCAGAAATGTATAAATAATTTTAGTTTGGAGTTGGATTGAAACATTATAAAACATTGAGAATGGAAAAACCCCCATTGAAATCACTTATATTTTATATGTGTTGCCCCATCAAGCATTTTTATAACTTTTATTGTTAAAAACAAAATACCATCAAAAATATTGTGATATGATATTTTGGCCATATCACCTAGCCCTGAATTGTGGGGGGGAAAAAATGTTTTCAAAGCAACTACGGTTATTCTAGCAACATAGAGGAGAGTCACAGCTTTCTGGGAGTATATTGTTTATTTATCACCTCCTCAATATTGAGTTCACGGCACCAGCCAGAGTAGTAGTATTGTTTGATGCAACACTGATAGCCATGTAGGGTAATTGATTAATCTATCTAGCAACAAATATTATATTTAAAGTTAATCTAGTGTTTTGAAGTTCCCACTTCCTCAGGTGGTGAATAATATAGCCTAGGCCAATATATAAAGAAGTTGGCAAATTAAATCTGATCATTCTGGATCATATTTTGACAGGTTGCACATCAAAATATCAATCAATCATTCCCTGGATATTAGATGAACTAGCTTGTCTAGAGCCCTGCACTAATGACAAGTAACTAATTTATTGTTGTATTTATCATTATCGCGCAAAATGTATATATTTATCGCGATGTGACGTTTTGGACCTGATTCTGTGGAATCACTGACCCAGCGGACAGGACAATGGTGATAGATGGGAGCGCTAAGCTAACGTTGTGCCAGCACCGAGGTAGTCAACCCTCTCCCAAGAGCTGACACTCAACTGGTTAGCTAGCCTGGCTGGAACAAGCTTTTTGTTATAAATTTTGTTATACAGACTGACAGAAAACACAAACATTACTTATTCTGTGAAACCTTGGCACGAGGTATGCTACTGTATTTAGCCTAAAAACCATGACAACCAACCAACCAATCACCCACCCTGCCACACACTAAGTACTAGTACTGAGGTCTATAACTTCCTTTCTGGTCTCACCTATAGGTTGCCATTTGGTTCAAAGTTGTGCACTAAGTAGGGAATAGGGGGCCATTTTGGCACTGACTCACCTTTAGAATGGCAGGTTTCTTTAAGGCTGAGCAGCACGTCTGCAAACCTCCGCACGTCGTTCAACAGCTGCATGACGTAGTCCGGATCCGCCCCAGGCGCTCCTGCCACGGTGAACCCCAGCCCCACACTCCCCAGAGGAGGCCTGGAGCTCCGGCCCATGTCCCAGGTCTTTGTCGACCCAGCCGACGGTGACCCTGTGTTGGGGTTGGAGAAGCGAGACAGGCCCTGGGTGGAGCTGGAGCGATGCTGTTTGGTCTGTTTAGTATTACTCTCTCCTCCTCCTCTTCCTCCTCCAGTGTCACTGCTCTTCCGTAACATCCCAGCGGGTCACTGCCACCGGTGAAACTACCTAGAATACGCTACAGGCCACTGGGCGGTGTTACACCCCATGTGGGTGGTCCAGACCGGTCCCGGTTTGGGGCCCTGAAAAAAACAGAGGCTGTGTCCTTTTATTTGTTCTACTACATTTACAAAATAGTTATTTAACTTTATTTTCCTTTTCTGTCATATCACATGTTTGTTTTGTAGCTTGTATTAATAACATGAAGATAAAAACCTAGCCAATTACCAGGGTTGGGTAGGTACATTTCTAAACGTAAATCTGTTACAGTTACAAGTTACCTGTCCAAAAATCGTAATCAGTAACGTTAACCTTTGTATTACCCCAAACTCAGTAAATGTAATCTGATTATTTGCAGTTACTTTCCCCTTAATAAGATACATTAGAAGAAGACAAAAAAGGATCCATCAAACGCATTTGGTGTGTCATCATAGTAGTCGAGGTCACATTTGCTCAGGTGGAAAAAAACTTAAAACATGCCTCTTATTTTCAATGCCGAATTGAATGTCATTAATCAGAAAACTTAAGGTGTCATAATATATGTATATATATATATATATATAAATAAAATCTTCCAGCAAACATCCTTTCTGAATTGAAAAGTCATCCAACGTGTAATTATCTAGTTTTTTTCCAAAAAAGTATTAGAAATCTGATTACAATGATTTAGCTGGTAACGCAACAGAATACAGGTAGTTCTTTGTAATCAGATTACATGTAATCGGTTTCTCCCCAACCCCCCGGTAATTACAGCGCAGTTCGTAAACCCCACGTTACATTGTTCTTACAACTGAATGCATTTGTTTTTAATAAGGCGACTGTAAAACAAAACGACACCCGACATAGACTACATTTTACATTCAAAAAAGAAGCAGCTCAACGCCAATTTATTTTGTGGAATTAAAAGTAAATGATAAAACTCTAAACCAAAATGACCTGATCCAAAAAAAAAGCTATTCATAAATTGCGACTAACGTTAAAGCTAACTCGAATGGTGCCCTGGCCTGTAGCCTTTCTTATTGCTATCAAAAAACAACAACATAAACTCACCTGGCTTGTCCTTCAATAGTATTGCAACCAAAATTCTCAATAAATGTTTTTTTATCCTTCATTAAAATCCACCCCAGGAAAAAAAGAGAGAGAAAAGTATGTTTTTTTCGGGAGGAGAATAGCTTTGTTCGTGTGTGTGTTTATCAGAGGGTTTTTGTAGAGCAACGCTGAGAGTGAAGCTCTGCGGTCACAACTCTCCGTTTACTCGTCCAGCTTCAATCATGTGACTTTGAAAACGACTTGTTCACTGGCAGACTGAAGGACAAAACGCTTCTTCTAACGTCGCTTTTATTCTACTGTGCTTCTCGTCTTCAACTCTGCTGAAATGTTGTTGTTTTTATTTTACACCGTGAACACCGTGAACCGCGACTGCCTGGTGTTGTTGTTATTTTAAAATCCCTGTAAATAAAGTGTTATGTGGAATATTCAGTGATCATTACTGAGTTATATAGCGTTACATAACTGCGGGAAGAAGGGGGTGCTGAGAGTGAAGTCTGAAATTGTAAAAAAAAAAAAAATGAAATTAAAAAAAATAATATGAATTAAATAAAAAATAATTCACAAAAGTACTGGGCCTTTACTAGTCCTGTATTAGCTTACCACCCTATCTTCTAATAACGGCTTTGTGAGTGCTTAAGCCACTTTAGTAACACTGTCTGTAATCACAGATAACGCATTTTACTGAACCACACAAATAGTGTACTGTATGTAGCCTATTACATGACTGTTAATTAATGTGCCATTTTTTGTCAAATGCTCCATGTAGGCCTATGCAGCTATAATGTTCAAACTAAGTATGTCTGTATTTTGTTGCTATGGTAACTACACTGAACAAAAATATAAACGCAATTTAAAAGTGTTGGTTCTATGTTTCATGAGTTTGAAATAAAAGATCCCAGAAATGTTCCATAAGCAAGAAAACATCTCTCAAATTGTGCACACATTTGTATTTGATCCCTGTTAGTGAGCCTTTCTCCTTTGCCAAGATAATCCATCCACCTGACAGGTGTGGCATTTCAAGAAGCTGATTAAACAGCATGATCATTACACACGTGCACCTTGTGCTGTGGACAATAAAAGGCCAATCTAAAATGTGCAGATTTATCACACAAACACAATGCCACAGATGTCTGTGTTGAAGGAGCGTGCAATTCAAATCAAATGAAATTTTATTTGTCACAAGCTCTGAAATACAACAGGTGTAGACCTCACTGTGAAATGGTTAGTTACAAGCCCTAAACCAACGATGCCGTTTAAAAAAAATTGAGTCCAGAAAATATTTACTAAATAAAATATAGTTAAAAAAAGTAACAATAAAATAACAATAACGAGGCTATATACAGGGGGTACTGGTACCAAGTCAATGTGTGGGGGTACAAGTTAGTCACGGTAATTGAGGTAAGTTGGACCGCTGAGTGAAGGAAAAGCAGCCAAGAAGTGCTCAGCATATGTGGGAACTCCTTCAAGACTGTTGGAAAAGAGACATGCCCCTGACCCACATAGGCGGGCTGGGCATTGCTGTAAACGACAAGAAGAGCCGTCTGACACCAACCCAGAGGGTGGCGTGGAACTGGACTCAGTCCTCATGAGAGCACATCTGCCCACCAGGGGCGGATGGTATCCGTCCTAACCTGCCACCGCCTGTTGGGCTTGCTGACGGCGGCCTCGTTGTTGATTCCCACGGGCCTGCTTCATCTCCGGACTCTCCAACGGTGGTTCAACTCCCACCGGCTGCACCCGAAGCGCCACCGTCACCGCCAGTGCCTCAGGGCATTGAAAGGCCCTGTCACTCCTTTCTCTCAGGTTGGGAGGAGATGCTGATGATGTGCCACTGGGAGCTGGTCAGCACAGACACCTCCCAGTTCTGCTGGGGGGGGGGGTGTGACCAATGGTAGGTCAGCCAGCGGCTGTTGGCTTCCTCCTTGGAGCAGCAGGCACATCAATACACTAGAGCTCCGAGCTTTCCTTCCACATCTGAAGGGAAGTCATGTCCTCGTAATAACAGACAACACAACAGTGGTGGCTTAAAAATCAACCATCAGGGTGGACTGTGGTCACACCGCCTCCATCTTATGACACGGGAGCTCCTTCTCTGGGCTCAGGGACGTCTAACGTCTCTACTCGCAGGGCACACGTATCCTGAATGTGGCAGCGGATATGCTCTCGAGGGAGGGCCTGCCACCTTGGGACTGGAGCCTACATCCCCAGGTGGTGCAGCACCTGTGGGACAGGTTCGGGAGGGCGCAAGTGGACCTGTTTGCCTCTCTGGACAATGCGCACTGCCCCCTGTGGTACTCCATGTCGGAGCCACCAGGGCCTCTCGGCTTGGATGCCCTGGCTCACAATTGGCCAGGGGTGGAGCTTATCGTATTCCCCAATTTTCCCTTGATGCAGGCTGTGCTGGACAGGACCAGGTTGGCAGAGCATCGTCTGCTTCTGGTGGGCCCATACTGGTCCAGACAATCCTGGTTCAGCCTTCTTCTGTCGCTGTTGTCTGGGACACCTTGGCAACTTCCCCTGAGACCGGACCTGTTGTCTCAGGCCGGGGGAACTCTGAGGCATCCGAGGCCGCACCGCCACTGAACGGCACCAATGGTTCGGACTACAGGAGGGTGTAATGAACACCATGCAGAACGCAGGGTACAACCGCGGCATACCAGTTGCGCTGGCGGTTGTTCTGCTCTTGGTGCACTGGTATTGAGCTTGTGCCCGAGTCATGCGGGGTTCAGTATGTCCTCCAATACCTGCAGTCTCGCTTGGATGAGGGCTTGGCAGCCACTACACTGAGAGGGAATTTGGCCGCTATATCTGCCTGCCATGTGGGGTGGATAGACAGACCAGTGGGGCGCCATTCCTTGGTCTCCAGGTTTATGAAGGGAGTTCGTCGCCTGCGTACAGCTAGGACCCGCTCAATGGCGAGCTGGGATCTGGATGTGGTCTTGGCAGCTTTGGCAAAGCCGCCTTTTCGAACCGTTGGCGTCTGTCTCCCTGAAACACCTCTCTATGAAGGTGGCTTTCTTGGTAGCGATTACTTCAATGAAAAGGGTGGGTGGGTGAGCTCCATGCTCTTTTGTTAAGTTCTGAGTGCTGATGAACCCCGGGGTAGGAGTATATCTCTCCTCCAAAACCCTTCATTCCTCCCGAAGGTTCTGTCAGACAGGCATGTGAACATCCCATTTATTCTGTCTGTTTACGACCCACCCCACGGGGGAGTCTGGGCCTCCCTCTGGCATGCTGTGCCTGTGAGGGCACTGGTTGCCTATGTGGAGCGGACACAGTCCGTGAGAACAGACCAGCTCTTTGTCTGCTATTGTGAGAGAGAGTCCTGGGGGCTGGGCTATCAAAGCAGAGGCTCTCTCACTGGATCGTGGAAATGATTACGACAGCATACCGCCTGGCTGGCAGGCCAGTGCTGGAATCTGTGGTGGCTGCGTCCTGGGCTCTACTGAGAGGAGTTTGCTGATATCTGTGCTGTGGCCAGCTGGGCTTCCTCTTGCACCTTTGCTATGTACTATCGGGTAAATGTGGCACCTCCCTCTGTAGTTGGTTCAGTGGTCCTGGGTGTTGCCTCCCCTTCCGGGGACTGTGCTGGGAACCTCCTTCCACATTGACGGCCCCTGCGTCTTGGTCCCGCACTGGGACTAGGCCGCTGGCTGGCCAGGTCCCTCTAGCACCGACTAAATCTGGTACGGGTATACCAATATATTGGCATGATCCAAACAGCTCACATAACCGTGGTTACATACGTGACCTTCATTTCCACGGGTGCTTCGAGGGACAAAATAGAGGCGTGATCTGATTTGCAGAAGGGAGGGCATGGGAGGGCCTTGTAGCCATCCCGGAAGGGAGAGTAGAAATTATCCAGGGTTCCATTTTATGTGTGTAGCACAGCAGATGTGTTGATAGAATATCGGTAGACGATTTCCTTTATTATAGACCCCAGCTACAATAATGTGGTCTCAGAATACGCAATTTCCAATTTTCACAAAGTCCAGTGTAGTTCCTTGAGAGACGTTGTGGTGTCGGCTTTTGGGGAGGGATATGCATGATGATGACGAAGGACTCGAAGTGAATGCGGTCGGAATTTGATGGGGATCTGGAGAACGAAAGTAAGCCATGAGTTAACTAGTACCACCATAGCTGCATCCCAAAAATGTGTTTGTGTCATAGACATTGGTTGCCGGAAATAAGATGACATTACTGTCAGGCCTGCTCCCGCTCCCCCTCCCTAGCGCTCGAAGGCGCCAGGTTCCCCAGCATTACGCACTCCTGCCACCATCATTACGCACACCTGCCTTCCCCGTCACTCGCCATCAGCAATTATTGGTCTCACCTGGACTCAATCACCTGTGTCATTACTTCCTCTATATATGTCTGTTCCCCTGCTTCATGATTAATTGTCGTACGTCGTTGTGTTACCGGTGTGCTGACGCTGTTCTTGTCTTGTTCCACGTCTGTTCTTTATTTAAATGCTGACTCCCCGTACCTGCTCCTCTACTCCAGCGTCGGTCCTTACAATTACTAAAGTAGGCAAATAATTAGTATGAAACAACTTTGACATATAATCATGTTGTTAAATTTACATTAGAAAGATGGTAATGTTGCCATTACTGTTACTAGCTAGCAAAGGTTGTTTAAAAATAACTAGGAATGCTAACTTAGTTAGTTAGATGCCTTAAGTTATACTGCATCTAAGTTTTTCCTACTAATTACTTGCCTTCTTTTGAAATGTTATGTTTCCAAGCCAAATCCGAAGTGTATTAAGGTCGGCTGACATTAGCCCGCTAGCTAGCTGGTCGGTAGCTAATTTTCTAATGTTCGCTAGTTTGCTAATGTCCGCTAATCTAGCAATGGGCAGTCTCTCTTTAACCACTCATAATTAATGCCTAAACTGTTATCCTTTGAGATGTTTCTGTTTTAACCCTGTAACCATGGAGATTTTACCCTGTAACCATGGAGATTTTACCCTGTAACCATGGAGAATTAACCCTGTAACCATGGAGAATTAACCCCCTAAACATGTGAAATTAACCCAAAAACCACGTGGAATTAACCCCCTTACCATGTGGAATTAACCCCCTTACCATGTGGAATTAACACCCTTACCATGTGGAATTAACCCCCTTACCATGTGGATTTAACTCCCTAACCATGTTGAATTAACCCTCTAACCACGTGGAATTAATCCTGTAACCACGTGGAATTAACCCCCTTACCATGTGGAATTAACCCACTTACCATGTGGATTTAACTCCCTAACCATGTTGAATTAACCCTCTAACCACGTGGAATTAATCCTGTAACCACGTGGAATTAACCCCCTTACCATGTGGAATTAACCCACTTACCATGTGGAATTAACTCCCTAACCATGTGGAATTAATCCTGTAACCACACAGAATTAACCCCGTAACCATGTGGGATTAATCCCGTGGAATTAAGGGCAGTGGGCCAGATTCCAACCCATGGCGACTGTAGCATATGTGTGCCAGGGTCAGCGGCGGGACCCACTGGACCACACAGGCACTGAGGTAACCAATCATTTATTCTGCCTATTTCTACATATAATAAAACAATTTATCTAAAGAAACTGATTTTTCCAAACAAAAAATACATCTACCCCTTACAAATGTGTCAATTTATAACAATCCACATCTGAATTCACAAGAGACATGCTGTAAGCCTGCACCTGGCCTACAAACACCGCTTTCTGCTGCCCCCTGGTGGCCATTATACATATTTATTCAGATATTCTAATCTTCCTGCTGCAGGATTATCTTCCTCCTGTGACGAACAATGGTGTGCGTGTAGTGATGTAATGCGTGTAGCGATGTAATGCGTGTAGTGATGTAATGCGTGTAGTGATGTAATGCGTGTAGTGATGTAATGCGTGTAGTGATGTAATGCGTGTAGTGATGTAATGCGTGTAGTGATGTAATGCGTGTAGTGATGTAATGCGTCTAGTGATGTAATGCGTGTAGTGATGTAATGCTTGTAGTGATGTCATTCTAGTGGGCGCGGCATGTACCCTCATGGGTAGTGGGTGCAGCGTGCGGGCGGGGAGTGTGTTAAGAAGCGCGGTTTGGCGAAGCCATGTTTCGGAGGATGCCTGACTTGACCGTCCGCCACCCGAGCCCGTCGGGGAGTTGCAGTGATGAAGGGGGGGGGGGGGGGGGGGGGGGTAAAATACCAAATAAAAAACAACACACCGTGTCTCGACAGGATTAGCTTTATGATGTCTCTAGGGCAGCCCAATTCTGATCTTTTTGAGCAATCACATCAGATCTTTTCACACTAGATATTTTTCGCACACACACACACACACACACACACCGTATTGACCCTGTCACACACACACACACACACACACACACACATATTGATTCTGTAACACACACACACATCGTATTGACCCTGTCACACACACACACACACGTATTGATTCTGTAACACACACACACACACACACACCGTATTGATTCTGTCACACACACGCACATCGTATTGACCCTGTCACACACACACACACACACACACACATCATATTGACCCTGTCACACACACATACACACACACCGTATTGATTCTGTAACACTCACACACACCGTATTGATTCTGTCACACACACACACACCGTATAGATTCTGTAACACACACACACACCGTATAGATTCTGTAACACACACACACACACACACACCGTATTGATTCTGTAACACACTGTAGCTCAGTCAGTGAAACTGTGTTAAAAACAGATGTTCTCCCATATATTGACATGGCAACTGAAGAGACAACGTGAGCTGGCTGGTTGAGCTGGTCTAAGGTAGAAGCTACTGAAGAAGAGACAACTGGCTGGTGGAGCTGGTCTAAGGTAGAAACCACTGAAGAAGGGACAACGTGATCTGGCTGGTTGAGCTGGTCTAAGGTAGAAACCACTGAAGAAGAGACAACTGGCTGGTGGAGCTGGTCTAAGGTAGAAACCACTGAAGAAGAGACAACGTGAGCTGGCTGGTTGAGCTGGTCTAAGGTAGAAACCACTGAAGAAGAGACAACGTGAGCTGGCTGGTTGAGCTGGTCTAAGGTAGAAACCACTGAAGAAGAGACAACTGGCTGGTGGAGCCGGTCTAAAGTAGAAACCACTGAAGAAGAGAAAACTGGCTGGTGGAGCTGGTCTAAGGTAGAAACCACTGAAGAAGAGACAACTGGCTGGTAGAGCCGGTCTAAGGTAGAAACCACTGAAGAAGAGACAACTGGCTGGTAGAGCCGGTCTAAGGTAGAAACCACTGAAGAAGAGACAACTGGCTGGTGGAGCCGGTCTAAGGTAGAAACCACTGAAGAAGAGACAACTGGCTGGTGGAGCCGGTCTAAGGTAGAAACCACTGAAGAAGAGACAACTGGCTGGTAGAGCCGGTCTAAGGTAGAAACAATTACAATCACAAGGAAAGACAAAAAAAAATTCATAACAACAGTTGAGCGAGACCACATCAAACATGACTAGAAATATTGTGAATGCATAGAATGTATATAATTGCATTTAATCATTCATACTGTAGCCTACATGTTCTATTGTTCTATGTTGTAATGTGTCCCTGTATGTACCAATTCCTCACCACACATGAAATTCCCAACCTGGAAGTAAAAGTCAACAGAATTTCATTAGAATTTGAATTGAATTGGTAAGAATCGTTCAGCTTTAGCTTTATTAACACTAGGAAAAGGCCTGAGCTATCACCCAAGAACACATGATACTGTCAATCCATTCATCAACCTAGAAAGCATTACACTTGATCACATAGGAACAGACAAGTTATTTCAGCTGTGTATATTCTAAGTTGTGTGTGTGTGTGTGTGTGTGTGTGTGTGTTTACTCCAAGAAAAAGAAGTATGAATGTCATATTGACTACAGTGAGCCAGAACATTTAGAAATAACTAGATAAAATTAAGAATATATTGAAATTAAAAAGTGATACTGATTATTAACCTTTGAAGTGTGTTTGTGTTATTATTGTCATGTCAGACCACTGTCCATAAAGTCACGTGATGGTGGAACTTCTCCTATTATTCCATGTATAGGTCAAATTCTCGGTGTTTTGTGGAATATAAAACTTTGACACTGTAACGTTCTTTGTTTCATCTTTCTGGTATGAAGAAGGGCGGGGGTGTATGCCTTATGATTAACGAGATGTGGTGTGGTCATAACAACATACAGGAACTCAAGTCCTTCTGTTCACCTGACTTAGATTTCCTCACAATTGGGCCTCCCGGGTGGCGCAGTGGTTGGCGCTCCCGGGTGGCGCTGTACTGCAGCGCCAGCTGTGCCACCAGAGACCCTGGGTTCGTGCCCAGGCTCTGTCGTAACCGGCCGCGACCGGGAGGTCCGTGGGGCAACGCACAATTGGCCTAGCGTCGCCCGGGTTAGGGAGGGGTTGGCCGGTAGGGATATCCTTGTCTCATCGCACGCCAACAACTCTTGTGGCGGGCCGGGCGCGGTGCGCGCTAACCAAGGTTGCCAGGTGCACAGTGTTTCCTCTGACACATTGGTGCGGCTGGCTTCCGGGTTGGATGCGCGCTGTGTTAAGAAGCAGTGCGGCTTGGTTGGGGTGTGCATCGGAGGACGCATGACTTTCAACCTTCGTCTCTCCCGAGCCCGTACGGGAGTTGTAGCGATGAGACAAGATAGTAGCTACTACAACAATTGGATACCACGAAATTGGGGAGAAAAACGGGGTAAGAATTCAAAACAAAAAACAAAACAAAAAAAGAATTCCTCACAATCAAATGCTGACCGCATTATCTACCTAGAGAATTCTCTTCACAGCCGCATATACAGCCCCCCCAAGCAGACACATCAATGGCCCTGAACGAACTTCATTTGACTCTATGTAAACTGGAAACCACATATCCTGAGGCTGCATTTATTGTAGCTGGGGATTTTTTACAAGGCTAATTTGAAAACAAGGCTCCCTAAATTCTATCAGCATATCGATTGTGCTACCGGGGCTGGCAAAACCCTAGATCATTGTTATTCTAACTTCTGCGACGCTTATAAGGCCCTCCCCCGCCCACGTGGACTGGGATATGTTCCGCATTGCGGCGAACAACAACATTGATGTATACGCTGATTCGGTGAGTGGGTTTATTAGAAAGTGCATCGGCGATGTCGTACCCACAGTGTCTATTAAAACATTCCCAAACCAGAAACCGTGGATTGATGGCAGCATTTGCGCAAAACTGAAAGCACGAACCACTGCTTTTAATCAGGGAAAGGTGACCGGAAACATGACCGAATACAAACAGTGTAGCTATTCCCTCCGCAAGGCAATCAAACAAGTTAAGCGTCAGTATAAAGACAAAGTAGAGTCGCAATTCAACGACTCAGACACGAGAGGTATGTGGCAGGGTCTACAGTCAATCACGGACTATAAAAAGAAAACCAGCCCCGTCGCGGACCAGGATGCCTGGCTCCCAGACAGACTAAACAACTTCTTTGCTCGCTTTGAGGACAATACAGTGCCACTGACACGGGCCCGCTACCAAAACCTGTTCACCGCAACCAACGTGAGTAAAACATTTAAACGTGTTAACCCTCACAAGGCTGCAAGCCCAGACGGCATCCACAGCCACATCCTCAGAGCATGCGCAGACCTGCTGGCTGGTGGGTTTTCGGACATATTCAATCAATCCTTATAGCAGTCTGCTGTTCCCACATGCTTCAAGAGTACCACCATTGTTCCTGTTCCCAAGAAAGCTAAGGTATCTGAGCTAAATGACAATCACCCCTTAGCACTCACTTCCGTCATCATGAAATGCTTTGAGAGACTAGTCAAGGACCATATCACCTCCACCCTACCTGACACCCAAGACCCACTCCAATTTGCTTTCTGCTTTCTGCCCCAACAGCTCCACAGACGACGCAATCGCAATCACACTGCACACTGCCCTAACCCATCTGGACAAGAGGAATACCTATGTAAGAATGCTGTTCATCGACTACAGCTCAGCATTTAACACCATAGTACCCTACAAACCCGTCATCAAGCTCGAGACCCTGGGTCTCGACACCGCCCTGTGCAACTGGGTACTGGACTTCCTGATGGGCCGCCCCCAGGTGGTTAGGATAGGTAACAACATCTCCACCCCGCTGATCCTCAACACTGGGGCCCCACAAGGGTGTGTTCGCAGCCCTCTCCTGTACTCCCTGTTCAACCACGACTGCGTGGCCATGCACGCCTCCAACTCAATCATTAAGTTTGCAGACGACAGACACTACAGTGGTAGGCTTGATTACCAACAACAACAAGACTGCCTACAGGGAGGAGGTGAGGGCCCTTGGAGTGTGGTGTCAGGAAAATAACCTCACACTCAACTTCAACAAAACAAAGGAGATTATCGTGGACTTCAGGAAACAGCAGAGGGAGCACCCCCCATCCACATCGACGGGACAGTAGTGGAGAGGGTAGAACGTTTTAAGTTCCTCGGCATACACATCACGGACAAACTGAATTGGTCCACCCACACAGACAGCGTTGTTAAGAAGGCGCAGCAGCGCCTCTTCAACCTCAGGAGGCTGAAGAAATTCGGCTTTTCACCAAAAACACTCACAAACTTCTACAGATGCACAATTGAGAGCATCCTGTTGGGCTGTGTCACCGCCTGGTACGGCAACTGCTCCGCCCACAACCGTAAGGCTCTCCAGAAGGTAATGAGGTCTGCACAACGCATTACCTACCCTCCAGGACACCTACACCACCCGATGTCACAGGAAGGCCAAAAAGATCATCAAGGACAACAACCACCCAAGCCACTGCCTGTTCACCCCGCTATCATCCAGAAGGCGAGGTCAGTACAGGTGCATCAACGCAGGGACCGAGAGACTGTTAAACAGCCACCACTAACATTGAGTGGCTGCTGCCAACATACTGACTCAAAGTTTAATAATGGTAAAAATTTATGTAATAAATTTATCACTAGCCACTTCAAATAATGCAATTTTATTTAATGTTTCCATACCCTCCATTACTCATCTCATATGTATATACTGTACTCAATACCATCTACTGTATCTTGCCTATGCCATTCTGTACCATCACTCATTCATATATTTTTTTATATACATATTCTTATTCCTTCCTTTACACTTGTGTCTATAAGGTAATTGTTGTGGAATTGTTAGGTTAGATTACTCGTTGGTTATTACTGCATTGTCGGAACTAGAAGCACAAGCCTTTCGCCACACTCGCATTAACATCTGCTAACCATGTGTATGTGACAAATAAAATTAGATTCGATATGATTTGCAACCTAATAACCACTGAGATGGATCACCTACCTGTTCAGGGGTAACCTAATAACCAATGAGATGTGATTTGAGTTTCAGGTGTAACCTAATAACCAATGAGATTTGAGTATTCCTGCAGACATGTTTTACAGAAGCTGGGGCCACACGATAACAGGATCATTGTAGATGATCAAAACACAAAGGACAGGAGAAATCCTCTCGGACAGACGAACCAGAAGCCATTTTGTAAATAAATCACCGTCACTTCTTCTGTAAGAGCCTCTGAAGGAAGCAGACAGTGACTTCAGTTCTTTTAAAGTGTTGAGTCACGGAAGTAGATCTGATCTTGAACCTGACAGAGCAGGTAAAACACTGTTACAGGGAAGGTCCTTCTGTATGTCCTGCTCTTGATACAACACTAGTTTGACAACCTACTGAAAAACCTGTGCGTGTGTTTGTGTGTGTGTGTGTGTGTGTGTGTGTGTGAAAGAGGGAGAGAGAAGAAAAAAATCCAGTGTGTTCCCCTTTCCACAATGATAGGTAGATCTAGTATGGTGGTACTATGATAGGTAGACGTCGTCCCCACAGTGACCGTACGAACATACCCCAACCAGAAGCCATGGATTACAGGCAACATTAGCATTTAGCTAAAGGCAAGAGCTCCAGCTTTCAAGGAGTGGGACTCTAACCCGGAAGCTTATGAGAAATCCCACTATGCCCTCCGACGAGGTCGATCTAGTATGGTGGTGCTATGATAGGTCGATCTAGTATGGTGGTGTTATGATAGGTCGATCTAGTATGGTGGTGCTATGATAGGTCGATCTAGTATGGTGGTGCTATGATAGGTCGATCTAGTATAGTGGTGCTATGATAGGTCGATCTAGTATAGTGGTGCTAACATGTCATAATATATCTGTCTGTTATATGTTTTCTGTAGATCCACGATCAGCAAAGGATAAGGGCCGGTTTCCCGAACACATACTAAGACTAAGCCTCGTCCAGGACTTTCTACCACTCTGTCTTTCTTATTCTTGTTTGTACTGCATTGTTGGTTAGGTGCTTGTAAGGAAGCATTTCACTGTAAGGTCTACCTACACCTGTTGTATTCAGCATTTCACTGTCAGGTCTACTACACCTGTTGTATTCAGCATTTCACTTTGAGGTCTACTACACCTGTTGTATTCAGCATTTCACTGTCAGGTCTACTACACCTGTTGTATTCAGCATTTCACTTTGAGGTCTACACCTGTTGTATTCAGCATAGGTAGATCTAGTATGGTGGTGCTATGATAGTTTGATCTAGTATGGTGGTGCTATGATAGGTCGATCTAGTATGGTGGTGCTATGATAGGTCGATCTAGAATGGTGGTGCTATGATAGGTCGATCTAGTATGGTGGTGCTATGATAGGTCAATCTAGTATGGTGGTGCTATGATAGGTAGATCTAGTATATTGGTGCTATGATAGGTCGATCTAGGATGGTGGTGCTATGATTGGTTGATCTAGTATGGTGGTGCTATGATAGGTCGATCTAGTATGGTGGTGCTATGATAGGTCGATCTAGTATGGTGGTGCTATGATAGGTCGATCTAGTATGGTGGTGCTATGATAGGTCGATCTAGTATTATGGTGCTATGATAGGTCGATCTAGTATGGTGTTGCTATGATAGGTCGATCTAGTATGGTGGTGCTATGATAGGTCGATCTAGTATAGTGGTGCTATGATAGGTCGATCTAGTATGGTGGTGCTATGATAGGTCGATCTAGTATAGTGGTGCTAACATGTCATAATATATCTGTCTGTTATATGTTTTCTGTAGATCCACGATCAGCAAAGGATCAGGGCCGGTTTCCCGAACACATACTAAGACTAAGCCTCGTCCAGGACTTTCTACCACCATAGAAGTGTGGACTTCATCTTTGTCTGGGAAAATGGCCCAGTAATGGCCCAGTAATGGAGTGTGTTGATTAAATATAAATATACATATATATATATATATATGCATATGTATATAATTGAAAATAAGGATCTTTGTATCATCATGCAAAAAATGGAAATAACACTGAAGACGGTGATAGTGTTTTCAGTAGAAAAATAAACACGCAAATCTTCTTCTGGTTCTGTCTTTTTTATATAATTTTACAACTGGATTAGAAGATAAAATAAACAGTTCCGTGCCCTGTGATGTAAACGTTGTTGACTACACCTCGCCAAGCTCCGCCTTGTAATCCATGTATGTATGATTTATGTATGTATCCTCTAACCTGGGATGTCATCACATTCAGTGAGGTGACACGGTCAGAATGTTACAGATGCAAATGGCACGAATAGAACTGACTGTGTCATCTGAACGTTTTCCGTAAAGTTGTGCCCCTTTACTGTTCGACATCCCAGGTTTGACCCCTCGGACTAAGGTCAGAGGTCAAGGGGTCGTGGTTTAGAAGTAGTTGACCACCCTGCGGATGGACTGGATGTTGGGGTTCTGGGCCTGCCACTCCACGTGACTAGAGTAGTCTCCTCTCTCCACGATATACATACGGCCGCGGAAGTTAGGTTCCTCATAAAGCACCCAGCTATGGAAGGAGAGGAGAAGGAGGGGGAGAGAAGAGGGGGAGGAGGAGGAGGAGAGGAGAAGGGAGGAGGAGGGGGAGAGAAGAGGAGGAGGAGGAGGAGGAGGTATATATGTATAAATATATGTATATATGTATATTTATACACTGTATAAAGTGTTTACCGTAGCTAATTTACTGTATAATGTTGTTACCGTAGCTAATTTACTGTGTAATGTGTTTACTGTAGCTAATTTACTGTATAATGTAGTTACCGTAGCTCATTTACTGTATAATGTAGTTACAGTAGCTAATTTACTGTATAATGTAGTTACCGTAGCTCATTTACTGTGTAATGTAGTTACCGTAGCTCATTTACTATATAATGTAGTTACTGTAGCTCATTTACTGTATAATGTAGTTACTGTAGCTAATTTACTGTATAATGTAGTTACCGTAGCTAATTTTCTGTATAATGTAGTTACCGTAGCTAATTTACTGTATAATGTAGTTACCGTAGCTCATTTACTGTGTAATGTAGTTACCGTAGCTCATTTACTATATAATGTAGTTACCGTAGCTAATTTTCTATATAATGTAGTTACCGTAGCTCATTTACTGTATAAAGTGTTTACCGTAGATAATTTACTGTATAATGTAGTTACCGTAGCTCATTTACTGTATAAAGTGTTTACCGTAGCTAATTTACTGTATAAAGTGTTTACCGTAGATAATTTACTGTATAAAGTGTTTACCGTAGCTCATTTACTGTATAATGTAGTTACTGTAGCTCATTTACTGTATAAAGTGTTTACCGTAGATAATTTACTGTATAAAGTGCTTACTGTAGCTAATTTACTGTATAAAGTGTTTACCGTAGATTATGTATTGTATAAAGTGTTTACCGTAGATAATTTATTGTATAAAGTGTTTACCGTAGATAATTTGCTATATTGAATTGAATGGAGTTGACTTGAATTGAATTGAATTGAATTGGCTTAAATTGAATTGAATTGAAATGAATTGACTTGAATTGAATTGAATTGAATTGACTTGAATTGAATTGAAATGTCAGCAGCAGTTGATTCAGTAGATACGTACGCTCCGTCTCCGTAAACCTTCAGAGAGTTGATGCAGTTCTTGGTCAGACCGCGTCCCTGCAGGAAGGGCACGTCATCACACACCTCAACACACTGGTCAGCAAAGTCAGCTCCCTCAAACAACTCCATCCTGTAGTGTTCTCCATGCTGGAAGAGGAGAGGAGGAGTAGGAGGAAGAGGAGTAGGAAGAGGAGGACGAGAAGGAGGAGCAAGAGGAGAAGGACAATGGTGATGAAGAGGAGGATGATGAAGAAGAGGAGGAGGATGAAGAGGAGAAGGAGGAGGAGGAAAGGGGGAGGAGGAGATGGGGAGGAGAAGGAGGAAGTGGAGGAGGAGGAGGATGGGTAGGAGAAGGAGAAAGTGGAGGAGGATGGGGAGGAGGAGATGGAGAGGAGGATGGGGTGGAGGAGGAGAAGATGGGGAGAGGAGGAGATGAAGGAGGAGGGGAGGAGAAGGAGGAAATGGAGGAGGAGGAGGATGAGGAGAGGGGGAGGAGGAGGGTGGAGTGGAGGAGAAGATGGGGGAGAGGAGGAGAAGGAGGAGGATATGGAGGAGGAGGGTGGAGTGGAGGAAAATATGGGGGAGAGGAGGAGAAGGAGGAGGAGGAGATGGAGGAGGAGGGTGGAGTGGAGGAGAAGATGGGGGAGAGGAGGAGAAGGAGGAGGAGGAGATGGAGGAGGAGGGTGGAGTGGAGGAGAAGATGGGGGTGAGGAGGAGAAGAAGGAGGAGGAGATGGGGAGGAGGGTGGAGTGGAGGAAAGGATGGGGAGAGGAGGAGAAGGAGGAAATGGGGAGAGAAGGATGAAAAGGAGGAAGAGGAGGAGGAGAGGGGGAGGAAAAATAAGAAATTACATCACTGTGACTTCAAGTTTAGGTGAAGTTCCAAAAACCCTCATCTCAACAGTCAGTCAGTCTGTCTGTCTTCTCTATCTCAAATTGTAATGTACCAGTCAGTCAGTCTGTCTGTCTTCTCTATCTCACATTGTAATGTACCAGTCAGTCTGTCTGTCTGTCTTGTCTATCTCACATTGTAATGTACCAGTAAGTCAGTCTGTATTCTCTATCTCACATTATAATGTACCAGTCAGTCTGTCTGTATTCTCTATCTCACATTATAATGTACCAGTCTGTCTGTCTGTATTCTCTATCTCACATTGTAATGTACCAGTCAGTCAGTCTGTCTGTATTCTCTATCTCACATTATAATGTACCAGTCAGTCAGTCTGTCTGTCTTCTCTATCTCACATTGTAATGTACCAGTCAGTCAGTCAGTCTGTCTTCTCTATCTCACATTGTAATGTACCAGTCAGTCAGTCAGTCTGTCTGTCTTCTCTATCTCACATTATGATGTACCAGTCAGTCAGTCTGTCTTCTCTATCTCACATTGTAATGTACCAGTCAGTCAGTCTGTCTTCTCTATCTCACATTGTAATGTATCAGTCAGTCAGTCTGTCTTCTCTATCTCACATTGTAATGTACCAGTCAGTCAGTCAGTCTGTCTTCTCTATCTCACATTGTAATGTACCAGTCAGTCAGTCTGTCTGTCTTCTCTATCTCACATTGTAATGTACCAGTCAGTCAGCCTGTCTGTCTTCTCTATCTCACATTATAATGTACCAGTCAGTCAGTCAGTCAGTCTGTCTTCTCTATCTCACATTATAATGTACCAGTCAGTCAGTCTGTCTGTCTTCTCTATCTCACATTATAATGTACCAGTCAGTCAGTCAGTCTGTATTCTCTATCTCACATTATAATGTACCAGTCAGTCAGTCTGTCTTCTCTATCTCACATTGTAATGTACCAGTCAGTCAGTCAGTCTGTCTTCTCTATCTCACGTTGTAATGTACCAGTCAGTCAGTCTGTCTTCTCTATCTCACATTGTAATGAACTAGTCAGTCAGTCTGTCTTCTCTATCTCACGTTGTAATGTAGCAGTCAGTCAGTCTGTATTCTCTATCTCACATTAAAATGTACCAGTCAGTCAGTCTGTCTGTCTTCTCTATCTCACATTGTAATGTACAAGTCAGTCAGTCTGTCTGTCTTCTCTATCTCACATTGTAATGTACCAGTCAGTCAGTCTGTCTGTCTGTCTTCTCTATCTCACATTGTAATGTACCAGTCAGTCAGTCAGTCAGTCTGTCTTCTCTATCTCACATTGTAATGTACCAGTCAGTCTGTCTGTCTGTCTTCTCTATCTCACATTGTAATGTACCAGTCAGTCAGTCTGTCTGTCTTCTCTATCTCACATTGTAGTGTACCAGTCAGTCAGTCAGTCTGTCTTCTCTATCTCACATTATAATGTACCAGTCAGTCAGTCTGTCTGTCTTCTCTATCTCACATTGTAATGTACCAGTCAGTCAGTCAGTGAGTCTGTCTTCTCTGTCTCACATTATAATGTACCAGTCAGTAGGTCTGTCTGTCTTCTCTATCTCACATTATAATGTACCAGTCAGTCAGTCAGTCTGTATTCTCTATCTCACATTGTAATGTACCAGTCAGTCAGTCTGTCTGTCTTCTCTATCTCACATTGTAATGTACCAGTCAGTCAGTCTGTCTTCTCTATCTCACATTGTAATGTACCAGTCAGTCAGTCTGTCTTCTCTATCTCACATTGTAATGTACCAGTCAGTCAGTCTGTATTCTCTATCTCACATTGTAATGTACCAGTCAGTCAGTCTGTCTGTCTTCTCTATCTCACATTGTAATGTACCAGTCAGTCAGTCTGTCTTCTCTATCTCACATTGTAATGTACCAGTCAGTCAGTCTGTCTTCTCTATCTCACATTGTAATGTACCAGTCAGTCAGTCTGTCTTCTCTATCTCACATTGTAATGTACCAGTCAGTCAGTCAGTCTGTCTTCTCTATCTCACGTTGTAATGTACCAGTCAGTCAGTCGGTCTGTCTTCTCTATCTCACATTGTAATGTACTAGTCAGTCAGTCTGTCTTCTCTATCTCACGTTGTAATGTACCAGTCAGTCAGTCTGTATTCTCTATCTCACATTAAAATGTAAAGGTCAGTCAGTCTGTCTGTCTTCTCTATCTCACATTGTAATGTACAAGTCAGTCAGTCTGTCTGTCTTCTTTCTGTCTGTCTGTCTTCTCTATCTCACATTGTAATGTACCAGTCAGTCAGTCAGTCTGTCTTCTCTATCTCACATTGTAATGTACCAGTCAGTTTGTCTGTCTGTCTTCTCTATCTCACATTGTAATGTACCAGTCAGTAGGTCTGTCTGTCTTCTCTATCTCACATTATAATGTACCAGTCAGTCAGTCAGTCTGTATTCTCTATCTCACATTGTAATGTACCAGTCAGTCAGTCTGTCTGTCTTCTCTATCTCACATTGTAATGTACCAGTCAGTCAGTCAGTCTGTCTTCTCTATCTCACATTATAATGTACCAGTCAGTCAGTCAGTCTGTCTTCTCTATCTCACATTGTAATGTACCAGTCAGTCACTCAGTCTAGTCTGTCTTCTCTATCTCACATTGTAATGTACCAGTCAGTCAGTCTGTCTGTCTTCTCTATCTCACATTGTAATGTACCAGTCAGTCAGTCAGTCTGTCTTCTCTATCGCACATTATAATGTACCAGTCAGTCAGTCAGTCTGTCTTCTCTATCTCACATTGTAATGTACCAGTCAGTCTGTCTGTCTGTCTTCTCTATCTCCCATTGTAATGTACCAGGCAGTCTGTCTGTCTGTCTGTCTGTCTTCTCTATCTCACATTGTAATGTACCAGTCAGTCAGTCAGTCTGTCTTCTCTATCTCACATTGTAATGTACCAGTCAGTCTGTCTGTCTGTCTTCTCTATCTCACATTGTAATGTACCAGTCAGTCAGTCTGTCTGTCTTCTCTATCTCACATTGTAATGTACCAGTCAGTCAGTCTGTCTTCTCTATCTCACGTTATAATGTACCAGTCAGTCAGTCAGTCTGTCTTCTCTATCTCACATTGTAATGTACCAGTCAGTCAGTCAGTCTGTCTTCTCTATCTCACATTGTAATGTACCAGTCAGTCAGTCTGTCTGTCTTCTCTATCTCACATTGTAATGTACAAGTCAGTCAGTCAGTCTGTCTTCTCTATCTCACGTTATAATGTACCAGTCAGTCAGTCTGTCTTCTCTATCTCACATTGTAATGTACCAGTCAGTCTGTCTGTCTGTCTTCTCTATCTCATATTGTAATGTATCAGTCAGTCAGTCTGTCTGTCTGTCTTCTCTATCTCACATTGTAATGTACCAGTCAGTCAGTCAGTCTGTCTTCTCTATCTCACATTGTAATGTACCAGTCAGTCTGTCTGTCTGTCTTCTCTATCTCACATTGTAATGTACCAGTCAGTCAGTCTGTCTGTCTTCTCTATCTCACATTGTAATGTACCAGTCAGTCAGTCTGTCTGTCTTCTCTATCTCACATTGTAATGTACCAGTCAGTCAGTCAGTCTGTCTGTCTTCTCTATCTCACATTGTAATGTACCAGTCAGTCAGTCAGTCTGTCTTCTCTATCTCACATTGTAATGTACCAGTCAGTCTGTCTGTCTGTCTTCTCTATCTCACATTGTAATGTACCAGTCAGTCAGTCTGTCTGTCTTCTCTATCTCACATTGTAATGTACCAGTCAGTCAGTCTTTCTGTCTTCTCTATCTCACATTGTAATGTACCAGTCAGTCAGTCTGTCTATCTTCTCTATCTCACATTGTAATGTACCAGTCAGTCAGTCTGTCTGTCTTCTCTATCTCACATTGTAATGTACCAGTCAGCCAGTCAGTCTGTCTTCTCTATCTCACATTATAATGTACCAGTCAGTCAGTCAGTCTGTCTTCTCTATCTCACATTGTAATGTACCAGTCAGTAAGTCTGTCCGTCTTCTCTATCTCACATTGTAATGTACCAGTCAGTCAGTCTGTCTGTCTGTCTTCTCTATCTCACATTGTAATGTACCAGTCAGTCAGTCAGTCTGTCTTCTCTATCTCACATTGTAATGTACCAGTCAGTCTGTCTGTCTGTCTTCTCTATCTCCCATTGTAATGTACCAGTCAGTCAGTCTGTCTGTCTGTCTTCTCTATCTCACATTGTAATGTACCAGTCAGTCAGTCAGTCAGTCTGTCTTCTCTATCTCACATTGTAATGTACCAGTCAGTCTGTCTGTCTGTCTTCTCTATCTCACATTGTAATGTACCAGTCAGTCAGTCTGTCTGTCTTCTCTATCTCACATTGTAAAGTACCAGTCAGTCAGTCAGTCTGTCTTCTCTATCTCACGTTATAATGTACCAGTCAGTCAGTCATTCTGTCTTCTCTATCTCACATTGTAATGTACCAGTCAGTCAGTCAGTCTGTCTTCTCTATCTCACATTGTAATGTACCAGTCAGTCAGTCTGTCTGTCTTCTCTATCTCACATTGTAATGTACCAGTCAGTCAGTCAGTCTGTCTTCTCTATCTCACATTATAATGTACCAGTCAGTCAGTCAGTCTGTCTTCTCTATCTCACATTGTAATGTACCAGTCAGTCTGTCTGTCTGTCTTCTCTATCTAATATTGTAATGTACCAGTCAGTCAGTCTGTCTGTCTGTCTTCTCTATCTCACATTGTAATATACCAGTCAGTCTGTCTGTCTGTCTTCTCTATCTCACATTGTAATGTACCAGTCAGTCAGTCTGTCTGTCTTCTCTATCTCACATTGTAATGTACCAGTCAGTCAGTCAGTCTGTGTTCTCTATCTCACATTATAATGTACCAGTCAGTCAGTCTGTCTGTCTTCTCTATCTCACATTGTAATGTACAAGTCAGCCAGTCAGTCTGTCTTCTCTATCTCACATTGTAATGTACCAGTCAGTAAGTCTGTCTGTCTTCTCTATCTCACATTGTAATGTACCAGTCAGTCAGTCTGTCTGTCTGTCTTCTCTATCTCACATTGTAATGTACCAGTCAGTCTGTCTGTCTGTCTTCTCTATCTCACATTGTAATGTACCAGTCAGTCAGTCTGTCTGTCTTCTCTATCTCACATTGTAATGTACCAGTCAGTCAGTCAGTCTGTCTTCTCTATCTCACATTGTAATGTACCAGTCAGTCAGTCAGTCTGTCTTCTCTATCTCACATTGTAATGTACCAGTCAGTCACTCAGTCTAGTCTGTCTTCTCTATCTCACATTGTAATGTACCAGTCAGTCAGTCTGTCTGTCTTCTCTATCTCACATTGTAATGTACCAGTCAGTCAGTCAGTCTGTCTTCTCTATCGCACATTATAATGTACCAGTCAGTCAGTCAGTCTGTCTTCTCTATCTCACATTGTAATGTACCAGTCAGTCTGTCTGTCTGTCTTCTCTATCTCCCATTGTAATGTACCAGGCAGTCTGTCTGTCTGTCTGTCTTCTCTATCTCACATTGTAATGTACCACTCAGTCAGTCAGTCTGTCTTCTCTATCTCACATTGTAATGTACCAGTCAGTCTGTCTGTCTGTCTTCTCTATCTCACATTGTAATGTACCAGTCAGTCAGTCTGTCTGTCTTCTCTATCTCACATTGTAATGTACCAGTCAGTCAGTCTGTCTTCTCTATCTCACGTTATAATGTACCAGTCAGTCAGTCAGTCTGTCTTCTCTATCTCACATTGTAATGTACCAGTCAGTCAGTCAGTCTGTCTTCTCTATCTCACATTGTAATGTACCAGTCAGTCAGTCTGTCTGTCTTCTCTATCTCACATTGTAATGTACAAGTCAGTCAGTCAGTCTGTCTTCTCTATCTCACGTTATAATGTACCAGTCAGTCAGTCTGTCTTCTCTATCTCACATTGTAATGTACCAGTCAGTCTGTCTGTCTGTCTTCTCTATCTCATATTGTAATGTATCAGTCAGTCAGTCTGTCTGTCTGTCTTCTCTATCTCACATTGTAATGTACCAGTCAGTCAGTCAGTCTGTCTTCTCTATCTCACATTGTAATGTACCAGTCAGTCTGTCTGTCTGTCTTCTCTATCTCACATTGTAATGTACCAGTCAGTCAGTCTGTCTGTCTTCTCTATCTCACATTGTAATGTACCAGTCAGTCAGTCTGTCTGTCTTCTCTATCTCACATTGTAATGTACCAGTCAGTCAGTCAGTCTGTCTGTCTTCTCTATCTCACATTGTAATGTACCAGTCAGTCAGTCAGTCTGTCTTCTCTATCTCACATTGTAATGTACCAGTCAGTCTGTCTGTCTGTCTTCTCTATCTCACATTGTAATGTACCAGTCAGTCAGTCTGTCTGTCTTCTCTATCTCACATTGTAATGTACCAGTCAGTCAGTCTTTCTGTCTCCTCTATCTCACATTGTAATGTACCAGTCAGTCAGTCTGTCTATCTTCTCTATCTCACATTGTAATGTACCAGTCAGTCAGTCTGTCTGTCTTCTCTATCTCACATTGTAATGTACCAGTCAGCCAGTCAGTCTGTCTTCTCTATCTCACATTATAATGTACCAGTCAGTCAGTCAGTCTGTCTTCTCTATCTCACATTGTAATGTACCAGTCAGTAAGTCTGTCTGTCTTCTCTATCTCACATTGTAATGTACCAGTCAGTCAGTCTGTCTGTCTGTCTTCTCTATCTCACATTGTAATGTACCAGTCAGTCAGTCAGTCTGTCTTCTCTATCTCACATTGTAATGTACCAGTCAGTCTGTCTGTCTGTCTTCTCTATCTCCCATTGTAATGTACCAGTCAGTCAGTCTGTCTGTCTGTCTTCTCTATCTCACATTGTAATGTACCAGTCAGTCAGTCAGTCTGTCTTCTCTATCTCACATTGTAATGTACCAGTCAGTCAGTCAGTCTGTCTTCTCTATCTCACGTTATAATGTACCAGTCAGTCAGTCAGTCTGTCTTCTCTATCTCACATTGTAATGTACCAGTCAGTCAGTCAGTCTGTCTTCTCTATCTCACATTGTAATGTACCAGTCAGTCAGTCTGTCTGTCTTCTCTATCTCACATTGTAATGTACCAGTCAGTCAGTCAGTCTGTCTTCTCTATCTCACATTATAATGTACCAGTCAGTCAGTCAGTCTGTCTTCTCTATCTCACATTGTAATGTACCAGTCAGTCTGTCTGTCTGTCTTCTCTATCTCATATTGTAATGTACCAGTCAGTCAGTCTGTCTGTCTGTCTTCTCTATCTCACATTGTAATATACCAGTCAGTAAGTCTGTCTGTCTTCTCTATCTCACATTGTAATGTACCAGTCAGTCAGTCTGTCTGTCTTCTCTATCTCACATTGTAATGTACCAGTCAGTCAGTCAGTCTGTGTTCTCTATCTCACATTGTAATGTACCAGTCAGTCAGTCTGTCTGTCTTCTCTATCTCACATTGTAATGTACCAGTCAGTCAGTCTGTCTTCTCTATCTCACATTGTAATGTACCAGTCAGTCTGTCTGTCTGTCTTCTCTATCTCACATTGTAATCTACCAGTCAGTCAGTCAGTCTGTCTTCTCTATCTCACATTGTAATGTACCAGTCAGTCAGTCTGTCTTCTCTATCTCACGTTGTAATGCACCAGTCAGTCAGTCAGTCTGCGTGTGCCCAAGATACACTTTACAGCGGCCAAATGACCTGAATATTCTGTGCTGGCTTGACTATTTATCTTTACACATCAGTCACACTTTCCAGCTGGACCGAGTTACATAACATATCTAGTGCCAGTCGTTTTAAAGTGGGTTGAGGGGCGTAAACTGTCCTACTGCTTTAGTCCTCTTCTGCCTTTAACCCTTCACGTCAAGTAGCTCTTACAACACGGTTAGTGTGAAATAACTATAGTAACAACGCTGTTAAGAAGTAACCACCTAACTCTGTTACTATGCAAAAAAAAACGTATTACAAAATGACTATATTAGCACCGTAAAAACCTACAGTATTCACAAAGCCACAGGTTGCCGTGGTGGTATAGGTTACTGCGGCGTCCGTTACTGCGGCGTCCGTTACCGCGGCATCAGTTTCCACAGCATCGGTTTACCGTAAGTGCTAGCGTTTTATCCTCACCATCCTGATAGGTCTGCAGGAGCCCATGTGATCATTGTGGGCATTCCATCTCTGAAACTCGGGGTAATCTCCGTGCTCCAGCATGTACTGCTGGCCCTTGAAGTCGGGATGGTCGAAGCAGACGAAGGCGCCGCTCTCCACGCGGATGGAGTTGACGCGGTTCATGAATCCGCGGTCCTGGAAGTTATCACAGTCACCGCAGATCTCCAGCTTCCTGCCCGTGAAGCATTTCCCCTCGTAGAAACAGATCTGGGTAGAACACAGACACAGAGGACAGCACATGGGACAGTTTGGTGAGGTAGAAATAGAGTCTGACCTACAGGATGGAGGATATTACTCATCTTTGTGGCCTGCGCCTGACTCCGCCTTACCCACATCACCTAGACTCTGACAACTACTGTGCTAGCTCAGGTAGTATATTTTCCAGCCCAGTTCTAGCAACTATTGTGGATACGTAAGCAGGCCAGCCCAGGTCCAGCAACTATTGTGGATACGTAAGCAGGCCAGCCCAGGTCCAGCAACTATTGTGGATACGTAAGCAGGCCAGCCCAGGTCCAGCAACTATTGTTGGTATGTAAGCAGGCCAGCCCAGTTCCAGCAACTATTGTTGGTATGTAAGCAGGCCAGCCCAGGTCCAGCAACTATTGTTGGTATGTAAGCAGGCCAGCCCAGGTCCAGCAACTATTGTTGGTATGTAAGCAGGCCAGCCCGGGTCCAGCAACTATTGGGGATACGTAAGCAGGCCAGCCCAGGTCCAGCAACTATTGTGGATACGTAAGCAGGCCAGCCCAGGTCCAGCAACTATTGTGGATACGTAAGCAGGCCAGCCCAGTTCCAGCAACTATTGTGGATACGTAAGCAGGCCAGCCCAGGTCCAGCAACTATTGGTGATACGTAAGCAGGCCAGCCCAGGTCCAGCAACTATTGTGGATACGTAAGCAGGCCAGCCCAGGTCCAGCAACTATTGGGGATATGTAAGCAGGCCAGCCCAGGTCCAGCAACTATTGTGGATACGTAAGCAGGCCAGCCCAGTTCCAGCAACTATTGGGGATACAAAAGCAGGCCAGCCCAGGTCCAGCAACTATTGTGGATACGTAAGCAGGCCAGCCCAGGTCCAGCAACTATTGTGGATACGTAAGCAGGCCAGCCCAGGTCCAGCAACTATTGGGGATACGTAAGCAGGCCAGCCCAGGTCCAGCAACTATTGTGGATATGTAAGCAGGCCAGCCCAGTTCCAGCAACTATTGTGGATACGTAAGCAGGCCAGCCCAGTTCCAGCAACTATTGTGGATACGTAAGCAGGCCAGCCCAGTTCCAGCAACTATTGTGGATACGTAAGCAGGCCAGCCCAGTTCCAGCAACTATTGTGGATACGTAAGCAGGCCAGCCCAGTTCCAGCAACTATTGTGGATACGTAAGCAGGCCAGCCCAGTTCCAGCAACTATTGTGGATACGTAAGCAGGCCAGCCCAGTTCCAGCAACTATTGTGGATACGTAAACAGGCCAGCCCAGTTCCAGCAACTATTGTGGATACGTAAGCAGGCCAGCCCAGTTCCAGCAACTATTGTGGATACGTAAGCAGGCCAGCCCAGTTCCAGCAACTATTGTGGATACGTAAGCAGGCCAGCCCAGTTCCAGCAACTATTGTGGATACGTAAGCAGGCCAGCCCAGGTCCAGCAACTATTGTGGATACGTAAGCAGGCCAGCCCAGTTCCAGCAACTATTGTGGATACGTAGGCAGGCCAGCCCGGGTCCAGCAACTATTGTGGATACGTAGGCAGGCCAGCCCGGGTCCAGCAACTATTGTGGATACGTAAGCAGGCCAGCCCGGGTCCAGCAACTATTGGGGATACGTAAGCAGGCCAGCCCAGTAATGTTTTCCCAGCCCTACAACTTGTTTGGCTTGGCTTGTTTGGGCTCAGTAGTGTGAAAAGAGCAACATGAATATGCTCCTGTGGGTTGAGTCAACAGACTCTTTGGCCTGAATGCCAAGCATCACGTCTGGAGGAAACCTGCCACCATCCCTACGGTGAAACATGGTGGAGGCAGCATCATGCTGTTGGGATGTTTTTCATCGGCAGGAACTGGGAGACTAGTCAGGATCGAGGGAAAGATGAACGGAGCAAAGTACAGAGAGATGCTTGATGAAAACCTGCTCCAGCGCTCAGGACATCAGACTGGGGCGAAGGTGGACCTTCCAACAGGACAACGACTCTAACCACACAGCCAAGACAAAGCAGGAGTGGCTTTGGGAGAAGTCACTGAATGTCCTTGAATTGCCCAGCCAGAGCCCAGACTTGAACCCGATCTAACATCTCTGGAAAGACCTGAATGTAAAGCTGCATGTATAGCTGTTTAGCTGTATACTGTATGTATAGCTGTTTAGCTGTATACTGTATGTATAGCTGTATACTGTATGTATAGTTGTGTACTGTATGTATAGCTGTATACTGTATGTATAGCTGTATACTGTATGTATAGTTGTGTACTGTATGTATAGCTGTATACTGTATGTATAGCTGTATACTGTATGTATACTGTATGTATAGCTGTATACTGTATGTATAGCTGTATACTGTATGTATAGCTGTATACTGTATGTATAGCTGTATACTGTATGTATACTGTATTTATACTGTATGTATAGCTGTATACTGTATGTATAGTTGTGTACTGTATGTATAGCTGTATACTGTATGTATAGCTGTATACTGTATGTATAGTTGTGTACTGTATGTATAGCTGTATACTGTATGTATAGCTGTATACTGTATGTATACTGTATGTATAGCTGTATACTGTATGTATAGCTGTATACTGTATGTATAGCTGTTTAGCTGTATACTGTATGTATAGCTGTATACTGTATGTTTAGCTATATACTGTATGTATAGCTGTATACTGCATGTATACTGTATGTATAGCTGTATACTGTATGTTTAGCTGTATATTGTATGTTTAGCTGTATACTGTATGTATAGCTGTATACTGTATGTATAGTTGTATACTGTATGTTTAGCTGTATATTGTATGTTTAGCTGTATATTGTATGTTTAGCTGTATACTGTATGTATAGTTGTATACTGTATGTATAGCTGTATACTGTATGTATGGTTGAATACTATATGTATAGCTGTATACTGTATGTATAGCTGTATACTCTATGTATAGTTGTATACTGTATGTATACTGTATGTGTAGTTGTGTACTGTATGTTTAGCTGTATACTGTATGTATATCTGTATACTGTATGTATAGTTGAAATACTGTATGTATAGCTGTTGTATACTGTATGTATACTGTATGTATAGCTGTATACTGTATGTATAGCTGTATACTGTATGTATACTGTATGTATAGCAGTATACTGTATGTATACTGTATGTATACTGTATGTATAGCTGTATACTGTATGTATACTGTATGTATAGCTGTATACTGTATGTATACTGTATGTATAGCTGTATACTGTATGCTATTTTTTTTACAAAAAAGGGACATTTTCGTTAAGCCTTTAAACTGTATGTATAGCTGTATACTGTATGTTTACTGTATTTATACTGTATGTATAGCTGTATACTGTATGTATACTGTATGTATAGCTGTATACTGTATGTATAGCTGTATACTGTATGTATAGCTGTATACTGTATGTATACTGTATGTATACTGTATTTATACTGTATGTATAGCTGTATACTGTATGTATACTGTATGTATAGCTGTATACTGTATGTATAGCTGTATACTGTATGTATAGCTGTATACTGTATGTATACTATATGTATACTGTATTTATACTGTATGTATAGCTGTATACTGTATGTATACTGTATTTATACTGTATGTATAGCTGTATACTGTATGTATACTGTATGTATAGCTGTATACTGTATGTATACTGTATTTATACTGTATGTATAGCTGTATACTGAATGTATACTGTATGTATACTGTATGTATAGCTGTATACTGTATGTATAGCTGTATACTGTATGTATAGCTGTATACTGTATGTATAGCTGTATACTGTATGTATACTATATGTATACTGTATTTATACTGTATGTATAGCTGTATACTGTATGTATACTGTATGTATAGCTGTATACTGTATGTATACTGTATTTATACTGTATGTATAGCTGTATACTGTATGTATACTGTATGTATACTGTATGTATAGCTGTATACTGTATGTATAGCTGTATACTGTATGTATAGCTGTATACTGTATGTATAGCTGTATACTGTATGTATTCTATATGTATACTGTATTTATACTGTATGTATAGCTGTATACTGTATGTATACTGTATTTATACTGTATCTATAGCTGTATACTGTATGTATACTGTATGTATAGCTGTATACTGTATGTATAGCTGTATACTGTATGTATAGCTGTATACTGTATGTATACTGTATGTATAGCTGTATACTGTATGTTTAGCTGTATACTGTATGTATAGCTGTATACTGTATGTATAGCTGTATACTGTATGTATACTGTATGTATAGCTGTATACTGTATGTATAGCTGTATACTGTATGTTTAGCTGTATACTGTATGTATACTGTATGTATAGCTGTATACTGTATGTATAGCTGTATACTGTATGTTTAGCTGTATACTGTATGTATACTGTATGTATAGCTGTATACTGTATGTTTAGCTGTATACTATATGTATACTATATGTATAGCTGTATACTGTATGTATAGCTGTATACTGTATGTATAGCTGTATACTGTATGTATAGCTGTATGTATAGCTTCCAGGTTCGATAGCTATCTACTCACCTTGCCTGAGTACTGCGACATTTTGTCCACCGTTTGTTGTCCACGTTTGTCCCACAGTGTGAGAGTGGAAAGATGTGGACCGCCTGATATATATGGCCAATAGGGAGAGGAGAGGCTGACCACCTGATATATATGGCCAATAGGGAGAGGAGAGGTATCACGAGGTCAACATAACAATGGCCCCACAATGAAAGGGTTTAAAGAAATTCTGCCCCATGGACACTTTCTCTTACATGTCACACTGCTGATAGTGGACTTTGGCTTAGTCGGGGGTCCAGGACAATGGCAGGGGGAGGGACGTTCTGCTTTGATTGGGATTTGAGGGGTGTACTGTGTGTTGTGGTGTCTGTTGATGGTATGGTGTGTGTTGAAGGTGTGGAGAGTGTTGTGGTGTGTGTGTGTGTGTGTGTTTGTTGTGGTGTGTGCGTGTCCGTGTGTGTGTGTGTGTGTGGTCTGAGTGAATGTATAGATACAGAGTAGACAGTATTACAGGGTCAAATCAAATGCAAATCAACTCAAATTTTATTGGTCACATACACATGTTGTGCCGTGCGGCACAGACAGGATGCATTAGATGGTATAGAGTATATACATATGAGATATGTAGGATATGTAAACATTATTAAAGTGATGTTATTTAAAGTGACGAGTGATACCTTTGTTAAATCCATTTATAAAGTGCCCAGTGATTTGTGTCTGTATGTTGGCAGCAGCCTCTCTATGCTAGTGATGGCTGTTTAACAGTCTGATGGCCTTGAGATCAGAATTACAGTGTTACAGGGTTACAGTATTACTCCCTAACCCCTCCCTATGCCCTAACCCCTCCCTCCTCTGTAACCTCGCCCTAATCCCTAACCTCTCCCTACTCCCTAACCTCTCCATACTCCCTAACCCCTCCCTACTCCCTAACCTCTCCCTCCTCCCTAACCTCTCCCTACTCCCTAACCTCTCCCTACACCCTAACCCCTCCCTACACCCTAACCCCTCCCTACACCCTAACCCCTCCCTCCTCCCTAACCTCTCTCTACTCCCTAACCCCTCCCTACTCCCTAATCTCTCCCTCCTCTCTAACCTCTCCCTACTCTCTAACCTCTCCCTACTCCCTAACCTCTCTGTACTCCCTAACCTCTCCCTCCTCCCTAACCTCTCCCTACTCCCTAACCTCTCCCTACTCCCTAACCCCTCCCTAACCCCTCCCTACTCCCTAACCCCTCCCTACACCCTAAACTCTCCCTACTCCCTAACCCCTCCCTACTCCCTAACCTCTCCCTACTCCCTAACACCTCCCTCCTCCCTAACCTCTCCCTACTCCCTAACCTCTCCCTACTCCCTAACACCTCCCTCCTCCCTAACCTCTCCCTACACCCTAACCTCTCCCTACTCCCTAACCTCTCCCTCCTCCCTAACCTCTCCCTACTCCCTAACCTCTCCCTACTCCCTAACCCCTCCCTACTCCCTAACCCCTCCCTACACCCTAAACTCTCCCTACTCCCTAATCCCTCCCTACTCCCTAACCTCTCCCTACTCCCTAACACCTCCCTCCTCCCTAACCTCTCCCTCCTCCCTAACACCTCCCTCCTCCCTAACACCTCCCTCCTCCCTAACACCTCCCTCCTCCCTAACCTCTCCCTACTCCCTAACACCTCCCTCCTCCCTAACCTCTCCCTACACCCTAACCTCTCCCTACTCCCTAACCTCTCCCTCCTCCCTAACCTCTCCCTACTCCCTAACCTCTCCCTACTCCCTAACCCCTCCCTACTCCCTAACCCCTCCCTACACCCTAAACTCTCCCTACTCCCTAACCCCTCCCTACTCCCTAACCTCTCCCTACTCCCTAACACCTCCCTCCTCCCTAACCTCTCCCTCCTCCCTAACACCTCCCTCCTCCCTAACACCTCCCTCCTCCCTAACCTCTCCCTCCTCCCTAACACCTCCCTCCTCCCTAACACCTCCCTCCTCCCTAACACCTCCCTCCTCCCTAACCTCTCCCTCCTCCCTAACACCTCCCTCCTCCCTAACACCTCCCTCCTCCCTAACACCTCCCTCCTCCCTAACCCCTCCCTACTCCCTAACACCTCCCTCCTCCCTAACCTCTCCCTACTCCCTATCCCCTCCCTACTCCCTACTCCCTAACCCCTCCCTACACCCTAAACTCTCCCTACTCCCTAACACCTCCCTCCTCCCTAACACCTCCCTCCTCCCTAACCCCTCCCTACTCCCTAACCTCTCCCTACTCCCTAACACCTCCCTCCTCCCTAACCTCTCCCTCCTCCCTAACACCTCCCTCCTCCCTAACACCTCCCTCCTCCCTAACACCTCCCTCCTCCCTAACCTCTCCCTACTCCCTAACACCTCCCTCCTCCCTAACCTCTCCCTACACCCTAACCTCTCCCTACTCCCTAACCTCTCCCTCCTCCCTAACCTCTCCCTACTCCCTAACCTCTCCCTACTCCCTAACCCCTCCCTACTCCCTAACCCCTCCAAACACCCTAAACTCTCCCTACTCCCTAACCCCTCCCTACTCCCTAACCTCTCCCTACTCCCTAACCCCTCCCTACACCCTCAACTCTCCCTACTCCCTAACCCCTCCCTACTCCCTAACCTCTCCCTACTCCCTAACACCTCCCTCCTCCCAAACCTCTCCCTCCTCCCTAACACCTCCCTCCTCCCTAACACCTCCCTCCTCCCTAACCTCTCCCTCCTCCCTAACACCTCCCTCCTCCCTAAAACCTCCCTCCTCCCTAACCTCTCCCTCCTCCCTAACACCTCCCTCCTCCCTAACACCTCCCTCCTCCCTAACACCTCCCTCCTCCCTAACCTCTCCCTCCTCCCTAACACCTCCCTCCTCCCTAACCTCTCCCTCCTCCCTAACACCTCCCTCCTCCCTAACCTCTCCCTCCTCCCTAACACCTCCCTCCTCCCTAACCTCTCCCTACTCCCTATCCCCTCCCTACTCCCTTCTCCCTAACCCCTCCCTACTCCCTAACCCCTCCCCCCTCCCTCCTCCCTAACCTCTCCCTACTCCCTATCCCCTCCCTACTCCCTTCTCCCTAACCCCTCCCTACTCCCTAACCCCTCCCTTCTCCCTTCTCCATGACCCCTCCCTACTCCCTAACCCCTCCCTACTCCCTAACCCCTCCCTAAGTCCACAGCTCAGTGTTCCTCAGCATAGTTCCCTCCAAACTCTGGATCCTGGACTTCCTTACGGGTCGCCACCAGGTGGGAAACGGGCCGCCACCCAGGTGTTAAACGGGCTGCCCCCCTAGGTGATAATCGTAGGTAACAACACATCTGCCACGCTGATCCTCAACACTGGGGCCCCTCAGGGGTGTGTACTTTTTCCCCTCCTGTCCTCTCTGTTCACCCACGATGTGTGACAATCACTTTTCCAACACCATCATTAAGTTTGCTGACAACAGAACAGTGGTAGTAGCCCTGATCACGGACAACGATAAGACACACCTGGCAGAGTGGTGCCAGGACAATGACCTCTCCCTCAATGTCAGCAAGACAAATGAACAGATCGTGGACTACATGTACAGTAGTGGAGCAGGTCGAGAGCGTCAAGTTCCTCGGTGTCCACATCACTAAGGATCTTTCATGTTCCGAACACACCAAGACAGTTTTGAACGAGGGCACGACAACACCTTTTCCCCCTTTGGAGGCTGAAAAGATTTTGCATGAGTCCCCAGATCCTTTTAAAAAGTGGTAACTTTACAAATTACCTTGACTAAGCTGTACCCCCGCACATTGACTCTGTACCGGTACCCCCTGTATATAGCCTCCACATTGACTCTGTACCGGTACCCCCTGTATATAGCCTCCACATTGACTCTGTACCGGTACCCCCTGTATATAGCCTCCACATTGACTCTGTACCGGTACCCCCTGTATATAGCCTCCACATTGACTCTGTACCGGTACCCCCTGTATATAGCCTCCACATTGACTCTGTACCGGTACCCCCTGTATATAGCCTCCACATTGACTCTGTACCGGTACCCCCTGTATATAGCCTCCACATTGACTCTGTACCGGTACCCCCTGTATATAGCCTCCACATTGACTCTGTAGCAGTACCCCCTGTATATACCCCCGCACATTGACTCTGTACCGGTACTTCCTGTATATAGCCTCCACATTGACTCTGTACCGGTACCCCCTGTATATAGCCTCCACATAGACTCTGTACTGGTACCCCCTGTATATAGCCTCCACATTGACTCTGTACCAGTACCCCCTGTATATAGCCTCCACAATGACTCTTTACCGTAAAACCCTGTATATAGCCTCCACATTGACTCTGTACCGGTACCCCCTGTATATAGCCTCCACATTGACTCTGTACCGTAACATCCTGTATATAGCCTCCACATTGACTCTGTACCGGTACCCCCTGTATATAGTCTCCACATTGACTCTGTACCGTAACACTCTGTATATACTCTCCACATTGACTCTGTACCGTAACACCCTGTATATAGCCTCCACATTGACTCTGTACCGGTACCCCCTGTATATAGCCTCCACATTGACTCTTTACCGTAATACCCTGTATATAGCCTCCACATTGACTCTGTACCGGTACCCCCTGTATATAGCCTCCACATTGACTCTGTACCGGTACCCCCTGTATATAGTCTCCACATTGACTCTGTACCGTAATACCCTGTATATAGCCTCCACATTGATTCTGTACCGTAATACCCTGTATATAGCCTCCACATTGACTCTGTACTGTAACATCCTGTATATAGCCTCCACATTGACTCTGTACCGGTACCCCCTGTATATAGCCTCCACAATGACTCTTTACTGTAAAACCCTGTATATAGCCTCCACATTGACTCTGTACCGGTACCCCCCTGTATATAGCCTCCACATTGACTCTGTACCGGTACCCCCTGTATATAGTCTCCACAATGACTCTGTACCGGTACCCCCTGTATATAGCCTCCACATTGACTCTGTACTGGTACCCCCTGTATATAGCCTCTACATTGACTCTGTACCGTAACACTCTGTATATATTCTCCACACAAGGTTACAAATCTGACATCGTTCTGCCCCTGAACAAGGCAGTTAACCCACTGTTCCTTGGCCGTCATTGAAAATAATAATTTGTTCTTAATTGACTTGACTAGTTAAATAAAAAATATCAGTGTCTTCAGAAGATTCAAATGTCGATTTTGGAGCTCTATTCAAATCCATATTCTTAGGAATCCAAAAAAACGGACTGTAAATTTAAAGAAATTAAATGAGTTCCACTTTTTTTAAAAACTTTTATTTAACTAGACAAGTCAGTTCAGATCAAATTCTTTGTTACAATGACAGATGCCAGCCAAACCCGGACCACGCTGGGCCTACTTTACTACAGGCACCACAATAAGCTTTATATGACTTTATACCTCGTGGCTTTACCTCAGATTAAATAGTTCATCCAAGTTAATCGCAATGTTTAAAGATCACTGACTGTTCTCTCTTCTCCGGTTGACACATCGTCAGCGAGATGAAGACAGTGATATGGGCTGTGGCTCTAGCCCTGGTGTTGGCTAGTGGTGGGTCCGTCTGTCTGTCACTAATTAACACCGTCTTTTAACCCCTCCTGTCCTGTGGTGTTGGTGAGGCTCTGGAACTGTCTCGTATGCTGCATTCATGCCATGTCAGAACTCGTTTTCCACTTGGAAAGTATCAGAATAGAAAACTCTATGCAAATAACTTCATTTGAACTCAAGAGTTTCAGAGTTTCCTCTTCCTGCTTTTTACCTTCTGATTCCAGGAATCAACAGCGATTTCTGAAAAAAAAAACCTGGGAAATGGGCAATCCTAACCTTTTACCAATGACTCCCTGACCAATATGGCCGACCCATGGCCAATGTACATTCTAGTGTTCCTATAACATTGCTATAGTTCTATGGTTCTCCTAACCCAGTGATATGGTGCGGTTGTCCCCTAGGTGAAGCACTGGTCTGTCTGCGCTGTGTGCCAGCTAAGGCAGGAGGAGACTGCAAGGTGACAGTAGAAACATGTCCACCAGAGAAGGACGGTTGTGCGGCCGCCAACTTCTTCAGAGCACCATGTAAGTTCTGAGACTGACCGTGTTCGAAACCGAGGTCATCTGTGTGTCACTAGATGTTAGCCTGCTGAGCTAAAGCCTAAATATTGAAAGCGGACTTGACTAAAGAGTAATGTTGTGCCTATGCTACATTACTTGAAAAGCAGCATTGGATGTCACACACAGTTCTGTGCCCGTATTCACCAACGGCGTAGAGGTGCAGTTTTATATCATGATACATTATACGGACTGATCCTAGATCAGCACTCCTACTCTGAGATGCTTTATGAATACAGGCCGAGAGCTGTGGATAATGAAGACCTGGTCCTAGATCAGCACTGAGCTGTGGATAATGAAGACCTGATCCTAGATCAGCACTGAGCTGTGGATAATGAAGACCTGGTCCTAGATCAGCACTGAGCTGTGGATAATGAAGACCTGATCCTAGATCAGCACAGAGCTGTGGATAATGAAGTCCTGGTCCTAGATCAGCACTGAGCTGTGGATAATGAAGACCTGATCCTAGATCAGCACTGAGCTGTGGATAATGAAGACCTGATCCTAGATCAGCCCAGAGCTGTGGATAATGAAGACCTCATCCTAGATCAGAACTACTACTCTGAAATGCCCTGGTCAGAAAAATCAAGAATAAAAGGTTTATAATACAGGTTAAAGTCAACAGTTAACAGCTGTCACACAGTAACATAGTAATTTATTTTCTCCCTCAGTTGGCCATTTCCAGAGATGCATGGACATGTCGGGCTGTGAGCAGTTCCAAACCAACGCTGACATCAACATGAAGTGTTGTGACACTGACAAGTGCAACACATTCTAGTCTTTCTGCTGTGTGTCAGCATTGGCCAGCTACTCTGAGACTGTCTGCTGTAACAGACAGTCTTTCTGTTGTGTGTCAGCATTGGCCAGCTACTCTGAGACTGTCTGCTGTAACATACAGTCTTTCTGCTGTGTGTCAGCATTGGCCAGCTACTCTGAGACTGTCTGCTGTAACAGACCGTCTTTCTGCTGTGTGTCAGCATTGGCCAGCTACTCTGAGACTGTCTGCTGTAACAGACAGTCTTTCTGCTGTGTGTCAGCATTGGCCAGCTACTCTGAGACTGTCTGCTGTAACAGACAGTCTTTCTGCTGTGTGTCAGCATTGGCCAGCTACTCTGAGACTGCCTGCTGTAACAGACAGTCTTTCTGCTGTGTGTCAGCATTGGCCAGCTACTCTGAGACTGTCTGCTGTAACAGACAGTCTTTCTGCTGTGTGTCAGCATTGGCCAGCTACTCTGAGACTGTCTGCTGTAACAGACAGTCTTTCTGCTGTGTGTCAGCATTGGCCAGCTACTCTGAGACTGTCTGCTGTAACAGACAGTCTTTCTGCTGTGTGTCAGCATTGGCCAGCTACTCTGAGACTGTCTGCTGTAACATACAGTCTTTCTGCTGTGTGTCAGCATTGGCCAGCTACTCTGAGACTGTCTGCTGTAACAGACAGTCTTTCTGCTGTGTGTCAGCATTGGCCAGCTACTCTGAGACTGTCTGCTGTAACAGACAGTCTTTCTGCTGTGTGTCAGCATTGGCCAGCTACTCTGAGACTGTCTGCTGTAACAGACAGTCTTTCTGCTGTGTGTCAGCATTGGCCAGCTACTCTGAGACTGTCTGCTGTAACAGACAGTCTTTCTGCTGTGTGTCAGCATTGGCCAGCTACTCTGAGACTGTCTGCTGTAACAGACCGTCTTTCTGCTGTGTGTCAGCATTGGCCAGCTACTCTGAGACTGTCTGCTGTAACAGACAGTCTTTCTGCTGTGTGTCAGCATTGGCCAGCTACTCTGAGACTGTCTGCTGTAACAGACAGTCTTTCTGCTGTGTGTCAGCATTGGCCAGCTACACTGAGACTGTCTGCTGTAACAGACAGTCTTTCTGCTGTGTGTCAGCATTGGCCAGCTACTCTGAGACTGTCTGCTGTAACAGACAGTCTTTCTGCTGTGTGTCAGCATTGGTTGAATCAACGTGGTTTCCACGTAATTTCAATGAAATAACGTTGAACCAACGTGGAGTAAACATTGAATTAATGTGTGTGCCCAGTGGGATCCTACAATCACATCAACATTCTAATTTATCAACAATTATTTGACTTAAAATAAACCAAACTTTGAAAACGCTTTTGTTGCTTTGAGCTTAAATGTTTTGGGTAGGCTAAATCTATTTTGTAAAATGATTGAATCTGAATCAAAGATTACGAATCATCATTATTGGAATGATACAACGTACACTGCTGAAATACATCGTAACTGTACACTTTAATGACTACAATGGAAAAAAAAAACATTTGTACAACATTTTTAAACATTAGAAAATGGGATGTAGATTTTTTGGGGGTGCTGGGGGGGGGGGGGGTTGCTGAAGTCTAAAAATAAAGAGCTGTGTATTGGAGACAGGAACATCTCTAAGGAATCAGAAGACGTGTCTCAAGAGCCAATCCTAACTTCCACTTCAGTTGAATTTCCACTTAGTCATGCGTTGATGTCAATGGGAGACTGAGGCCTAGATTCAATCAGATCAGGCGTTAAAACGGCGACAGACGACACCAGCGTAGCTGATGTTTCGGAGATGTCGGAGGTGGAACTGAGTTGGAACCGTGAAAATCGGTGAGCAGCTGCTCTTGCGATCATTGTCACAAAGCCAGAAAGAGTTCAGAAGGAGAAAGTGTTGGCTATAATAGAAATAATGATGATTAAATCAAAAATAGTTAAAAACAGAATAATGAGGATTTCTATCCTCCTATTGGATGTTTAGATTACATCTCACATTCCAGTGTTCCTAATGGAGGTGTAGATTACATCTCACATTCCAGTGTTCCTAATGGAGGTGTAGATTACATCTCACATCCCAGTGTTCCTATTGGAGGTGTAGATTACATCTCACATTCCAGTGTTCCTATTGGAGGTGTAGATTACATCTCACATTCCAGTGTTCCTAATGGAGGTGTAGATTACATCTCACATTCCAGTGTTCCTATTGGAGGTGTAGATTACACCTCACATTCCAGTGTTCCTATTGGATGTTTAGATTACATCTCACATTCCAGTGTTCCTAATGGAGGTGTAGATTACATCTCACATTCCAGTGTTCCTAACGGAGGTGTAGATTACATCTCACATTCCAGTGTTCCTATTGGATGTTTAGATTACATCTCACATTCCAGTGTTCCTAATGGAGGTGTAGATTACATCTCACATTCCAGTGTTCCTAATGGAGGTGTAGATTACATCTCACATTCCAGTGTTCCTAATGGAGGTGTAGATTACATATCACATTCCAGTGTTCCTGATGGAGGTGTAGATTACATCTCACATTCCAGTGTTTCTAATGAAGGTGTAGATTACATCTCACATTCCAGTGTTCCTATTGGAGGTGTAGATTACATCTCACATTCCAGTGTTCCTAATGGAGGTGTAGATTACATCTCACATTCCAGTGTTCCTAATGGAGGTGTAGATTACATCACACATTCCAGTGTTCCTATTGGATGTTTAGATTACATCTCACATTCCAGTGTTCCTATTGGATGTTTAGATTACATCTCACATTCCAGTGTTCCTAATGGAGGTGTAGATTACATCTCACATTCCAGTGTTCCTAATGGAGGTGTAGATTACATCTCACATTCCAGTGTTCCTAATGGAGGTGTAGATTACATCTCACATTCCAGTGTTCCTAATGGAGGTGTAGATTACATCTCACATTCCAGTGTTCCTATTGGAGGTGTAGATTACATCTCACATTCCAGTGTTCCTAATGGAGGTGTAGATTACATATCACATTCCAGTGTTCCTAATGGAGGTGTAGATTACATCTCACATTCCAGTGTTCCTAATGGAGGTGTAGATTACATCTCACATTCCAGTGTTCCTAATGAAGGTGTAGATTACATCTCACATTCCAGTGTTCCTAATGGAGGTGTAGATTCCATCTCACATTCCAGTGTTCCTATTGGAGGTGTAGATTACATCTCACATTCCAGTGTTCCTAATGGAGGTGTAGATTACATCTCACATTCCAGTGTTCCTATTGGTCAACAAGGCTGCGTTGGAATTTCTCTTAATGTGACTACATTCAGCCAAAAGCAAGCTAGGTAATGCTACATATCGACCAGTGGAGGCTGGTGGGAGGAGCTATAGGAGGACAGGCTTATTGTTATGGCTGGAGTGGAATGGAATCAATGGAATGGAGTCAAACACGTGGTTTCCATATGTTTGATACCGTTCCATTGATTCCACTCCAGCCATTTCAATGAGCCTGTCCTCCTATAGGCTCCTCCCACCAGCCTCCACTGGTATCAACAGCCATTGTCAGCCAACCCATTAAGGGTTGGAAGCTATGGTGAGCTTCGATTGGTCACTTACGTCACAATATCGTGGAGGATTTGAATAAAGTTCAGCTTTCCCCAACTTTAGTCCCGCCCTTTCCCATGCTCGGTCCCTCGCCGCTTCTCTTGCTTTCCTTCCATTGAAAGTGAACGGCTTCTGATGTTTCACCGTGCGATTCCACTTCCTAGTATAAACAGGCCATTAACTGAAGATGATGTGGGTGATGAAACTGAAACCATTGATTTCCAATTGGAAGAGAATCAAAGTGGGCGGGGGGACCGTTGAGTGGTGCGAGCATGGGAGAGGGCCGGACCAATGAACTTTATGCAAATACTCTGCAACATCGCTGGACGCTTGACCAATCGAAGGTCACTATAGCTTCCAGACTCTACTGGAGTCTAGCTTGGTGAGGAGGAGTCCTAGTTAAAACGTACAGCTAGGTGTAATGACGAAAGGCGCTTGTGAATTTGACAGCTCTAACGCAGTTTCACCAACAACGTCAAAACGTCAGGTATTCGGACGTCGGCTGAAGCGGATCAGATTGAACCGGGCTCTAAGTGAAAGTTTGACTTGAGGAAGTTGGGATTGAACAATTGAACAATTTCCTGTAAGAATCAGTGGTGTGGCAATGACAATAACAATGGAAGAAAGCTGTGTAAGGAGAAAGTAATCACTGAGGAAATAAAAAATAAAATAAAAACATATTTCAATACAAGAAAATGTTTGTCTTCATGTCATGTCTCATATGAGGAGGTTCAATGTCAAATCAAATCACATTAAATTATCTATGAACTCACATAGTCACCTTCCACCATGAGACCAGAATGGAACCTGTGCAGGAGCCCTCCTGTAGGTTTTAATGCCAACCCTCCTGTAGGTTTTAATGCCAACCATCCTGTAGGTTTTAATGCCAACCCTCCTGTAGGTTTTAATGCCAACCCTCCTGTAGGTTTTAATGCCAACCGTCCTTAATGCTAACCCTCCTGTAGGTTTTAATGCCAACCCTCCTTAATGCTAACCCCCCTGTAGGTTTTAATGCTAACCCTCCTGTAGGTTTTAATGCCAACCCTCCTGTAGGTTTTAATGCCAACCCTCCTGTAGGTTTTAATGCCAACCGTCCTTAATGCTAACCCTCCTGTAGGTTTTAATGCTAACCCTCCTGTAGGTTTTAATGCCAACCCTCCTTAATGCTAACCCCCCTGTAGGTTTTAATGCTAACCATCCTGTAGGTTTTAATGCCAACCATCCTGTAGGTTTTGACTCTAACCCCAGTTGTAACTAATCTGATTCATCTCATCAACCAGCTAATTATTGGAATCAGAACCGCTAGATTATGGTTAAGTAGGGTATCGCTCCAGGAACAGGGTTGGAGTTAAAACCTACAGAGGGTAACTCTCCAGGAACAGGGTTGGAGTTAAAACCTACAGGAGGGTAACTCTCCAGGAACAGGGTTAGAGTTAAAACCTAACGGAGGGTATCGCTCCAGGAACAGGGTTGGAGTTAAAACCTAACGGAGGGTATCGCTCCAGGAACAGGGTTGGAATTAAAACCTAACGGAGGGTATCGTTCCAGGAACAGGGTTGGAGTTAAAACCTAACGGAGGGTATCGCTCCAGGAACAGGGTTGGTGTTAAAACCTAACGGAGGGTAACTCTCCAGGAACAGGGTTGGAGTTAAAACCTACCGGAGGGTATCGCTCCAGGAACAGGGTTGGAGTTAAAACCTACAGGAGGGTAGCTCTCCAGGAACAGGGTTGGAGTTAAAACCTACCGGAGGGTATCGCTCCAGGAACAGGGTTGGAGTTAAAACCTACAGGAGGGTAGCTCTCCAGGAACAGGGTTGAAGTTAAAACCTACAGAAGGGTATCGCTCCAAGAACAGGGTTGGAGAGACTGTTCTTGGAGCTAGTGGTAATTTCTTGTCAGGGCCTCAGTTTTGCATCAGGGCTGAGGTCAAAACAGTTGAGAGGTGGATTGTGGGAAATGTACAGTATGACAGAAAACAGTCACTCAACCTTTCATAACAAATGGGAAAACAATACAGACATACAGAAACAAAAATATAGGTAAATAAACAGTTGATGACAACTGATGACAGTTGATGACAGTTGAGAAGTAGTAGTTGGAACTGGCAGGAAGCCTTCAAGTAACGGGATATCCCAGTGCAGTGTCCTATTCTGTGTTTGATTGTTTGGCAGCTCTACATGAGGGAGCAGGAAGTCTTCCCTGGTTGGACGCCGCCTTTCAGCTTCTCCGCCTCCAGGATCATGGTCTTGAACACCTCCACTGCCGTCTGAGACGGGGAATAGAATAGAGTCAGAGTAGAATCCACTAGAACCCAGAATAGAATGGAATAGAGTCAGAGTAGAATCCACTAGAACCCAGAATATAATGGAATAGAGTCAGAGTAGAATCCACTAGAACTCAGAATAGAATGGAATAGAGTCAGAGTAGAATCCACTAGAACCCAGAATAAAATGGAATAGAAGACTAGTTTTGTAATCTTTTAAAACACAACTGCCATCTGAGACAGGAGAAATACAATAAAGTTAGAGTAGCCCAGCAGAATATTTTAGACCAGATGACTTTGTTATCTATCGAAACACCACGGTCTGAGACAGGAAACATATAATAGAATAGAATAAAACTGTACAGCTATTTTAATACTTTAATATATATTATAAACTGAGTGGGTTGAGCCCTGAATTCTGATGAACTGAAAACCACGGTGTATCAGACCGTATAACCACGGGTATGACAAAAGGTTTAGTTTTCCTGCTCTAATTACGTTGGTAACCAGTTTATAATGGCAATAAGGCACCTCTGGGGTTTGAGATATATGGCCAATATACCACGGCTAACGACTGTATCCAGGCACTCCGCGTCGCATCATGCATAAGAACAGCCCTTAGCCGTGGTATATTAGCCATATATACCTAAATGGACTGATGATTTTGGGGACTGTCACGACTCTCTTGATCAGGTCAGATTACAAGAGACCCCAACCCTACAGATTATCCCTCAACCACAAGAGGAGAGAGCTGTGGGTCTGAAGACGTGGGGGTTTTATGGCCCCTCACACCCCTGGTAAGTCTTAGGCCACAGACAAATTCCTTTTGTCCTGTTACTATGGAGACCCAGCCTCAGAACATTAAACATGAAATAAAGGGACTTTGGAACAATGGTTTCCGTCAGCCACAATGGTGGTCATGACGATAGGTGGAATATGAAAATGTATGTCATTTTTGTTTTGTTATTAAAAAGGTTAATAGATGACGTTATTACGAAAACATTGTAACATCAAGGGTTTTCCTAGTATATGTTTGATGTTTACACATTGTACGTTGTGTGGAAAATGTCCAAATCAAAGAGAATGTTTTGGGGAAGATGACATTTTTATTTGTATTTATTTTATTTCACCTTTATTTAACCAGGTAGGCTAGTTGAGAACACCTTTATTTAACCAGGTAGGCTAGTTGAGAACACCTTTATTTAACCAGGTAGGCCAGTTGAGAACACCTTTATTTAACCAGGTAGGCCAGTTGAGAACACCTTTATTTAACCAGGTAGGCCAGTTGAGAACACCTTTATTTAACCAGGTAGGCCAGTTGAGAACACCTTTATTTAACCAGGTAGGCCAGTTGAGAACACCTTTATTTAACCAGGTAGGCCAGTTGAGAACACCTTTATTTAACCAGGTAGGCCAGTTGAGAACACCTTTATTTAACCAGGTAGGCCAGTTGAGAACACCTTTATTTAACCAGGTAGGCTAGTTGAGAACACCTTTATTTAACCAGGTAGGCCAGTTGACAACACCTTTATTTAACCAGGTAGGCTAGTTGAGAACACCTTTATTTAACCAGGTAGGCCAGTTGAGAACACCTTTATTTAACCAGGTAGGCCAGTTGAGAACACCTTTATTTAACCAGGTAGGCCAGTTGAGAACACCTTTATTTAACCAGGTAGGCCAGTTGAGAACACCTTTATTTAACCAGGTAGGCCAGTTGAGAACACCTTTATTTAACCAGGTAGGCCAGTTGAGAACACCTTTATTTAACCAGGTAGGCTAGTTGAGAACACCTTTATTTAACCAGGTAGGCCAGTTGAGAACACCTTTATTTAACCAGGGAGGCTAGTTGAGAACAAACTCTCATTTGCAACTGCGACCTGGCCAAGATAAAGCATAGCAGTGTGAACAGACAACACAGAGTTACACATGGAGTAAACAATAAACAAGTCAATAATACAGTAGAAAAAAAAGGGGAGTCTATATACATTGTGTGCAAAAGGCATGAGAAGGTAGGCGAATAATTACAATTTTGCAGATTAACACTGGAGTGATAAATGATCAGATGGTCATGTACAGGTAGAGATATTGGTGTGCAAAAGAGCAGAAAAGTAAATAAATAAAAACAGTATGGGGATGAGGTAGGTAAAATTGGGTGGGCTATTTACCGATAGACAATGTACAGCTGCAGGAATCGGTTAGCTGCTCAGATAGCAGATGTTTGAAGTTGGTGAGGGAGATAAAAGTCTCCAACTTCAGCGATTTTTGCAATTCGTTCCAGTCACAGGCAGCAGAGTACTGGAACGAAAGGCGGCCAAATGAGGTGTTGGCTTTAGGGATGATCAGTGAGATACACCTGCTGGAGCACGTACTTATAGATGTCCACATATTCTAGGTCGGAACCATCCAGGGTGGTGATGCTAGTCGGGCGTGCGGGTGCAGGCAGCAAACGGTTGAAAAGCATGCATTTGGTTTAAGTTTAAATGTTAAGTTAGTTGTCTAAAATGGGATTTGAGAAAAACCTAACCCTTGCATCATTAACTTGGTACGTCCAGAGAATTGCCCTAAAGGCGTTTACGCCCACTTCTGACCCAAGGGTATAAAACCTGTGAGTATAGAATTTACAACCAAGACTACGTGATCCCAGCTGCAGCAGGGTCTGAAAAGTCAAACAACCCAGAACGCAACGCAAGTTTGAGGACAAAGAAATCCTTTTCTATCCAAGCTACGGATGAGTAGCTGTGTCTAAGCGGGTGAATTCAAGTCGAACCAACTAGCCTCCATCTCCCATTGAATCGTGGTATCTAAAGGGGTTTCATTCCTATGCTGTGAGCTCTGAGCTACAGAGTTGTCTGTCCTCAGAAGACCCCTTCCAGAGAAAGGGGTGAGGTAACAGACTCCTAAGCCACAAAGGATACGGACACCGTGAGGACGAACAAGGAGGTGCAGGAGAAGTGCGTCATCGAACAGCGGAACGGTCCACGCAGAGAATCCCCGGAGATCGACTCCCACGTAATTACATCATTATATATTCTGACCCACGAGGGCGGCGGTTTGAGGCAAGGCTAGGGTTAGAATAGCATAGCTGACAAATTCACCCAAATCATTTTAGCTTTTTAGTAAATAAATATTCAATTAAGATTGGTGTGGTACTAATTCATTAGTGGGACCCGGGTCCGTGCAGACTCAAGGGCTATATACGACATTCAGATTATGAGACTAATAGAGGCAACTTGTGTTGGGGAATAATCAGAATTGGTTGGTAACATACAGTGCCTTGCGAAAGTATTCGGCCCCCTTGAACTTTGCGACCTTTTGCCACATTTCAGGCTTCAAACATAAAGATATAAAACTGTATTTTTTTGTGAAGAATCAACAACAAGTGGGACACAATCATGAAGTGGAACGACATTTATTGGATATTTTTCAACAAATCAAAAACTGAAAAATTGGGTGTGCAAAATTATTCAGCCCCTTTACTTTCAGTGCAGCAAACTCTCTCCAGAAGTTCAGTGATGATCTCTGAATGATCCAATGTTGACCTAAATGGCTAATGATGATAAATACAATCCACCTGTGTGTAATCAAGTCTCCGTATAAATGCACCTGCACTGTGATAGTCTCAGAGGTCCGTTAAAAGCGCAGAGAGCATCATGAAGAACAAGGAACACACCAGGCAGGTCCGAGATACTGTTGTGAAGAAGTTTAAAGCCGGATTTGGATCCAAAAAGATTTCCCAAGCTTTAAACATCCCAAGGAGCACTGTGCAAGCGATAATATTGAAATGGAAGGAGTATCAGACCACTGCAAATCTACCAAGACCTGGCCGTCCCTCTAAACTTTCAGCTCATACAAGGAGAAGACTGATCAGAGATGCAGCCAAGAGGCCCATGATCACTCTGGATGAACTGCAGAGATCTACAGCTGAGGTGGGAGACTCTGTCCATAGGACAACAATCAGTCGTATATTGCACAAATCTGGCCTTTATGGAAGAGTGGCAAGAAGAAAGCCATTTCTTAAAGATATCCATAAAAAGTGTTGTTTAAAGTTTGCCACAAGCCACCTGGGAGACACACCAAACATGTGGAAGAAGGTGCTCTGGTCAGATGAAACCAAAATGGAACTTTTTGGCAACAATGCAAAACGTTATGTTTGGCGTAAAAGCAACACAGCTCATCACCGTGAACACACCATCCCCACTGTCAAACATGGTGGTGGCAGCATCATGGTTTGGGCCTGCTTTTCTTCAGCAGGGACAGGGAAGATGGTTAAAATTGATGGGAAGATGGATGGAGCCAAATACAGGACCATTCTGGAAGAAAACCTGATGGAGTCTGCAAAAGACCTGAGACTGGGACAGAGATTTGTCTTCCAACAAGACAATGATCCAAAACATAAAGCAAAATCTACAATGGAATGGTTCAAAAATAAACATATCCAGGTGTTAGAATGGCCAAGTCAAAGTCCAGACCTGAATCCAATCGAGAATCTGTGGAAAGAACTGAAAACTGCTGTTCACAAATGCTCTCCATCCAACCTCACTGAGCTCGAGCTGTTTTGCAAGGAGGAATGGGAAAAAATGTCAGTCTCTCGATGTGAAAAACTGATAGAGACATACCCCAAGCGACTTACAGCTGTAATCGCAGCAAAAGGTGGCGCTACAAAGTATTAACTTAAGGGGGCTGAATAATTTTGCACGCCCAATTTTTCAGTTTTTGATTTGTTAAAAAAGTTTGAAATATCCAATAAATGCCGTTCCACTTCATGATTGTGTCCCACTTGTTGTTGATTCTTCACAAAAAAATACAGTTTTATATCTTTATGTTTGAAGCCTGAAATGTGGCAAAAGGTCGCAAAGTTCAAGGGGGCCGAATACTTTCGCAAGGCACTGTAGGTAAGATGTTTTATATTCATCATATGTTTGTAAGTTACTTCTCATCAGAATGTTATTTTTGTATAATACTGTGGCGGGGTTGCAGTATCTGTTCTATGTCAAGACTAAGTTGCTTGGGCCGGAGAGAGGGGAGAGGTGAAGCGTGTATCTCTTGGCTCCACAATGTCTGTGTGCCAGTCAGTGTGTCTCTGTGATCTTGTCAAGATAGGATGGATTTGATATATGCCTGTTGATATGGAGGATTTGTTTATGGTTCTGAGTTTGAGAAAATAACATAGTTTAGGAGACAAAGCTGAACGATTTATTATGTCTATGCTGTCTGACTATGTGTGTTTTTTGCTATTAAAGGATCTAGTTGCAAAGTGTAAGGGACTCTCAGAGAATTTATTGATAGACACTGAATCGATCTGAGAGTCACAGGGTTGTGATAGAGCTCATATAATTAAAGATGGACTTTGTGATAACTAACTCTGACTTGTGTGTGTGGTTTGCTCTCATGATTTACAACGTCACGACAGGACGCAGCGTTAACCAATACAACGTCACGACAGGACGCAGCGTTAACCAATACAACGTCACGACAGGACGTTAACCAATACAACGTCACGACAGGATGCAACGTTAACCAATACAACGTCACGACAGGATGCAACGTTAACCAATACAACGTCACGACAGGACGCAGCGTTAACCAATACAACGTCACGACAGGACACAACGATTACAGAAAAGAGGACAAAATGGATGATTTTCCAGAAAGAACTGCGATAGCATGTGGTAACATGTGGTAGCAGGGGGAAGACGTGCTGTCGAGTGTGAGAGGACTGTGTTAAGTTCTTGGTGATGTGGACACCGAGGAATTCAAAGCTCTCGAACCGCTCCACCTACAACCCTGTCTATGTGAATGGGGGCGTGGCTCAGCTCCACCTACAACCCTGTCTATGTGAATGGGGGCGTGGCTCAGCTCCACCTACAACCCTGTCTATGTGAATGGGGGCGTGGCTCAGCTCCACCTACAACCCTGTCTATGTGAATGGGGGCGTGGCTCAGCTCCACCTACAACCCTGTCTATGTGAATGGGGGTGTGGCTCAGCTCCACCTACAACCCTGTCTATGTGAATGGGGGCGTGGCTCAGCTCCACCTACAACCCTGTCTATGTGAATGGGGGCGTGGCTCAGCTCCACCTACAACCTTGTCAATGTGGATGGGGGCGTGGCTCAGCTCCACCTACAACCCTGTCTATGTGAATGGGGGCGTGGCTCAGCTCCACCTACAACCCTGTCTATGTGGATGGGGGCGTGGCTCAGCTCCACCTACAACCCTGTCTATGTGAATGGGGGCGTGCTCGGCCCTCCGTTTCCTGTAGTCCACAATCAGCTCCTTTGACTTGCGTGAGTGTGTGTGTGTGTGTGCGTGTGATATGATCTGGGGCCAGTAGATCGGGTAGTGTCTCACCTGGTTCTCCTTAGCTGAGGACTCCATGAAGGCAGCATTCCAGGAGTCTGCTAGGGCCTTCCCTTCCTCACAGCTGATCACCCTGGGACACACAAAACATAGCACACCAATCTGACACCACAGTGTGTGTGTGTGTGTGTGTGTGTGTGCGTGCGTGTGTGTGTGTGTGTGTGTGTGTGCGTCATACCGTTCCATGTGCAGGTCATTCTTATTCCCCACCAATATAATAGGTACTCTGTAGAGAAACATATGTTGTATTACATGTATCCCATATTCCAAAAATGACAGACACAGTCAGGTTATAGTAGAGGGTTAATATACTGTCAGGTTATAGTAGCCTAGCGGTTAGAGTGTAGAGGCGGTAGGTAGCCTAGTGGTTAGAGTGTAGAGGCGCTAGGTAGCCTAGTGGTTAGAGCGTTGGGTCAGTAACCGAAAGGTTGCTAGATCGAATCTCCGAGTTGACAAGGAACAAATCTGTAGTTCTGCCCCTGAACAAGGCAGTTAACCCACTGTTACTGGGCCGTCATTGCAAATAAGAATTTGTTCTTAACTGACTTGCCTAGTTAAATAATTGTAAAAAAATATATATATATATACACACACGTCAGGTTACAGTAGATACTCACTGAGCTTTCCCCACCATATCCAGAAGTTTTTCATGAATAACCTGAACTACTTCAAAACTGGAAGAGAAGAAAAACAATATGTCATAGATACTGTTATAGATACTGTCATTAATACTGTCACACATACTGTTATAGATACTGTTATAGATACTGGAAGAGAAGAGAGAAAAACAGCAGATGACATACTGACATACATACTGTACTACATACTGAAAAACATACTGTACAACATAATGTCATACATACTTACATACATACAGTACTACATACTGTACTACATACTGTACTACATACTGTCATACATACTGTACTACAGACTGTCATACATACTTACAAACATACAGTACTACATACTGTACTACATACTGAAATACATACTGTCATACATACTGTACTACAGACTGTCATACATACTGTACTACACACTGCTAGACATACTGCCAGACATACTGCCATACACACTGCCAGACATACTGCCATACACACTGCCAGACATACTGCCATACACACTGCCAAACACACTGCCAGACATACTGCTATACACACTGCCAAACACACTGCCAGACATACTGCTATACACACTGCCAAACACACTGCCAGACATACTGTACGACAGACTGCCAAACACACTGCCAGACATACTGTCAGACATACTGTACGACAGACTGCCAAACACACTGCCAGACATACTGTCAGACATACTGTACGACAGACTGCCAGACATACTATTATACATCCTGCTTATCCAGCCCTACTCTAATACTCCTGAATCAGCCCTACTCTAATACACCTGATTCAGCCCTACTCTAATACACCTGATTCAGCCCTACTCTAATACACCTGATTCAGCCCTACTCTAATACACCTGATTCAGCCCTACTCTAATACACCTGATTCAGCCCTACTCTAATACACCTGAATCAGCCCTACTCTAATACACCTGATTCAGCCCTACTCTAATACACCTGATTCAGCCCTACTCTAATACACCTGATTCAGCCCTACTCTAATACACCTGATTCAGCCCTACTCTAATACACCTGATTCAGCCCTACTCTAATAGTCCTGAATCAGCCCTACTCTAATACACCTGATTCAGCCCTACTCTAATACACCTGATTCAGCCCTACTCTAATAGTCCTGAATCAGCCCTACTCTAATACTCCTGAATCAGCCCTACTCTAATACACCTGATTCAGCCCTACTCTAATACTCCTGAATCAGCCCTACTCTAATACACCTGATTCAGCCCTACTCTAATACACCTGATTCAGCCCTACTCTAATACACCTGATTCAGCCCTACTCTAATACACCTGATTCAGCCCTACTCTAATACACCTGAATCAGACCTACTCTAATACACCTGATTCAGCTGCTCATCCAGACCTTGTTTAGATGAATCAGCTTGGAGTAAAATCCTGCACACCCAATGGTTGAGCACCCTTGTAGCAGACCACAC